>NW_009637395.1:49178-90790 GCF_000690535.1 Cariama cristata | reverse complement strand
TGTGTGGGGGTTGTTGCTGGGGGGGGGGGTTGTCACAACTGCCATCTTCTGCAGACAAGAGTTCCTACCTGGGCACAGGGACATCTCAACACTGCCATCTCCCTTGGGCAGCACCAGCCTTCCCTGGGGACCCATCCTGCCGGGGGCAGAGCCAGGCTGAGGGCGAGTCTGCAGCACCGTAGGCAGGATACGAGCTGGCCTGGGCACAAGCACACTGTCTTAAGATGGTTGTCCTCATTACTGTTATGAGGCTTGCACGGAAACCACCTTCACAGACTACATACAGAGTGTAAGTTTAAGACTGCAAGGTGGTTCAAATGTCTGAAGGTCCACTGGTGTTCCTGAACTGGCATTTGTTACTGGCCTTATCTTACCAGCCGACACTGCAGTGGCTGCAGAGAAGACTCCAGCCCTAGGAAGCAGCCCTATAACCAAACAGGGGTTATCTCACATTGTCCTGCACATCCCTCTGACCGCTTCTTCTGGGGTTCAAAATCCCGGGCTTTGTCATCTGCATCCTTCCCAGACAGAAAGACATTTTTTGCACTGGATTTCAGCGTGTTCCCTGCTACAGGCTCTGCTATACGAGCCACCTGTGCGCTGCTGGTCATTAAACACAACGTTTGACAAGTATGTTGGAAAAACGAAATATCTACTTCCTTCTGAAGAAAGAACACCACCCATTTTTCTAAGACCTATACTGATTAAAATCTCTCTGGATCCTGATATACATCTAATGCTTGAACCAAAAATTCTGGAGGTACCGAACGCTGTGGGAAGTTCTTTTCGTCTTGTTGCATCAACACAGTTAGCTACCTACCTTGTGGATAGAAGTAACTTCCATCTTTTTCTGTAGACAAATGTTTGAAAAAATATTCTTAACTTGAAGGCTGATCTTCCTCTGAAAATCAAAAAGCAAGAGCATGCACATCAAGCCAAAGAGTTATATTTATGTACACACATAGTCAAAGGCAAATGAACTTCTGGCAAGCAAAATTTTTTGGTTTGGTTTTCATTCAAATTGGACAATCTGGAAAATGTAGTGTGTTCTAGTCAAAAGAACCTCTATTGCAATTTGAATAGAAAGTCAGTCATTCTTAGGGGGTAATTGTGATCCTCAGCATCAATCAGTTTAGATCACAAGGGCTTTTAGTAATTTTATTATACTGGCTGCAGTAACTCAGGGTTCCTTTCACTCCCGCTCATCCATCTAACATGTTAAGCACGCCTAAACTAGTCATCTTGTCTCCTCCTTCACGAAAAACTGAGCTATGAGCAATTCCAGAGATCAGCTCATCTACCTTAAATACCTCTCTCAGCATGGGACACATCACATCCTGGGGCAGCTTCATTTTCTTAGGCTTGTCTTTCTCTAAGCCAGCTTGGCCCTTAGTTTATGATGCCAATCAGATGCATATTTATATCAAATTAGATTAAATGCCTTTGTTACTGTACACTAGCATTAAAAGACAACTTTTGAAATGCACAGTTGAGAGTAAAAATAAGCAATAATTTCTGTATAAAGTGAAAAATGTACCAAAAATTTTAAAATGTGGCATAAAAGTTATGATAGTTGCTCCATTTTGAATGGCTTTTCCAAAAGCATTCACAAGTTTTCTCATAAAAATAGAACTTGAGCACATGTTAAGGCAATATATACAAATCCATACATATACACACTCCTGCGAGATATTAGTTGTTTAGCTGCTGGAGCCGCAGCTCTGAGCTACCTACCTCTCTCCCCTGCGGAGAGGCTCCAGAGCCAGCTCCTAAAGCACAGGAATTGATGGCGCAGTATTTTAAGGCAGACCAAAATCAATGCAGGTTAACTTAAAACACTACACAGCAAACTGCTGCAGCCTGGGAGCTGACTGACAAGGCAAGGAGCTGGGGACCGGCGTTGCACTAAAGCATCTTTGCTCCTTGGTCACAGCCGGAGGCCGCGGTGTCCCTGGGAAGGTGCTGCCCGTCGGCACTACTGCTTCACAGACCCCACGCCATCGTGACAAAAAACACCCCTAAAATTTTGCAGCTGCCAGTCACGTCAAAGACCCCAGTGTATTTTGTCTTGTACCAAAAACGTCCACGTACAACGATGCAAAAAGGGCACAATACCTATGAAAAGCTCTGTAGGGTAGATCTGGAAGTATTTCCCACTGCATACACAATTCAGATTGATCAGACCACAGGCACTTTGTTTAAACAATGAGATTCTCTCACCTGCTTTGATTCCTGTGTATAAAGAAGATTATGTGGAGTAGCAGAAGCGAATCGTGAAGACTCTATGTCCAGACAAGGAATGTGTTGGTGATGTAGGGGAAGAAGAGGGGACCCTCCTGCTCCCATCCCATAGCCCCTCGAAAGCCGAGGCCGTCTCCTGGGCTGGGAGGGGACGACAGGGACAGACCTGCAGCACGTGGCACCAGAGAAAAGGTTGGTCCCTGCAGAGCTGGGAGCAGGCTTCAGAAACCAAAAGGTGTCCCTCTGATAAAATTATGCCTTAGGCCACACAGCAGTGCAGATCAGGAGGTGCAAAGATAGGTCAGCGTTTTCAGAGGCTTCAGATGCTGAACTGTTTCTCTAAGAGGTGTCGTACTGAACCGCGTCAGTACTTGCTGCTCACAGAAAGTGTTCGTTTCTGTTGCCTTTGGTGATGCTTCTGCCTATACCCCAGAAAAGCAACAATTCAAAGAAGAAAAACAGCAGCCTCCACCTAAACAAAAAGAAAGAAATGTTCTGACAGAGTCCAGTTGATAAAAAGGTGCAAAGGGCAAGGCGGGGAGGGGGAGGGAAAAATTAAGGATCGCTGCATCACTAAAGTTCTCCACAGAAGTAGTCTCATTGGCCTGACCACCTCAGGCCCTAATGAGAAAAATTATATATAAAGTTTATCCTTTATTCTAGAAGAATTTCCTTTGTCACTCTGAAGACAATACTTTAAAAAAAGTCTTAAAAAATAACTCGACGCTTTAAAAAAAATTGTTGTAACCTGTTTTTCCTCCATTTGTGAGGATATGCTTCACTTCCAGGTGTAATAAAAGTCCTTAATACTGACTTTTAGAACACAGTGGAAACCCAATTACAATATTTTGTATTGTGATTGTACGTGCTAAGGAAACTAAACCTGAAATTGGAATCCCTGTGCGTTTTCAAAAAAAATAGATTTTTATTGTGCAGGTAATTTTTTTTTTCCCCCCCTTCCTAAAATATACAACTTCACAATCAATGAGTCATAGGATTTCCCTTGGGACAAATTAACCCCTTATATGAAATAAACCCAGTAAAATGCAGTCATTGAGTCAGGCTTCAGAAACATTTCCTAAACTTTAAAGTCCACGACGGGAAAATAAAGCAACATTCAGTTATATTTACAGAGCTCATTTATTTCTACAAGTTAACACTGCCTACATTTAAACTTTCAAGTAACGTGGCACAGTAGAAGTGAATACGTGGAATGAAAGAGTTGGTGCTGAAAACCTGGCATCCACACTACCGGTGTTCGGGTGGTTTTGCTTTGGACCAGCTCGGGTGGGAGCCCACGCACTCAGCATCCTTTGGTGGAGGAATGTGGTCGGTGTGCTGGCGGAGACTGTCCGGCAGTTGATTTTTATGAGAGAGAAATGCAGTTTGTGTACTCCGAAGATGCTCCACAATGACACAGTCCAAATCCTGGTGAACTGGGATGGCAGGAGATGGCCTCAAAAAGCAGAATTTTGACTCAAATGTAAATACTAATTAAACCCATGCACTGTCAACATAAAAAACTCTCTCAAAATGTTTGCCTAAAAAACTTTCAAATAACACTTTAAGTTACTATAAACAGAAAACATTTAAAGAAAAAACTGTTTGCAAAATGTTTTCTGTGTCTTAAATTACTGCTTTTCTACATAATCAGTTACTGGCATTTCCCTATTTCTATGAAATTCCACCACAGAAATACAAGAAAGAAAAACACATATAAATTTAAGACATTTTACTGTACACCCTTAAACCGGTAGATATTCAGGATATATACAACACATATACAATACACAGTCTCCCTTTACTGTAGTGGTCTGGCTACTAGTTGTGCTTTTCTCCCAATTTAGGAAGTTTAACGTTGCCTAGTTCCATAAAAGTTTTCATGAAACATATGACTTCCTGACAGCAAACAGCTCAAAAATTAGTGCATTCAATATGTAAGCCTTATATTCTTAACAGAGTGACAACAAACCTTAATCTTAAGGTTAAGTAGTCTTTGACTAACAATATAAAACTGAATTTCTAAGCATTAAAAAATTTCTTTATCTACAACTATCTTCAAAAAAATGGGTAAAACTTCAGCTCATATTTGAGCCAAGTCTCAGCTCAAACATCATTCTGAAGATGAATTTAGTTTGATTTTATCAGTTTTGATGGCCTTTCTCTGTTTCGGTTGAGACAAAACCAGGAAGACGACACTGGCAGAGCACCAGTTCCTTGGTGTTTCAAAGCCCAGTTAATTGGAGCGTGCTTCAATGAAAAGCCCACAGATTAGGCGCATATTCGACTCAGATCAACAAATCTGTTGTAGCTTGTCTTAAACCTTATTTATAAAAAGGTATTGTGATCATTGCCGTGTCTATACAGTATTCCCATCAGTGACTATTATTTATGTCTGCTGACCGACAATGATCTAAAACTTTCAAATCAGGTTTTGCCTGACTGATAACTGTGGGTCCATATGCTTCCAGATAGAAAAATATGCATACAGCAACAGAGGTTGCATTCAAATGTTTTGACTCATTTGAAGGCGATTACTGTGTTGCTGTATTTCCTATACATATGTACACAAAGAAACATCGGTAAAAACAGTCATCATTTCCAGACAGGTAGAAACTTTAACATGTATGAAATTACAGTCCCCAGGCTAAAATCTTCCTGCCCCCCTGGCAGAAATATTAATTCTGAGAAGATGTTCCTATCGGCTATAGTGTAACAACTCTGGAATGAAGAAATCTTGAACTTGGCACCACCAAGGTGTGGAATCTGCTGTGCTCCTGCATCAGTGTGCTGGTGCTCCCTGCGAGCCAAAAGAAGTCAAATCGGGCTGCCAAACAGGGTGACGGGAAGAACATTAATAATTGAAACTCAGCAGCTTTATCTCCTCCTTTCTCTGGTGAGGGTTGGGTTCTTCAGGGACAGCAAGCAGGACACATTCGTCACAGTACACCTGACTATTACTTACACATTGCTTAAACCTACTTTCAGTGACAATGCAACCAAAATCCCAGTTTGACAAACCTACGGTTTGTTAAAATATGACACTAACAAAAGAAATAGCGAGGAGATGAGTTCCCTCATAGCACAAGTTCTTGCTTTCTACATATAAACCAACCACACTTAAAAAAATTTGCAACATCATAAAATACAGTTCTGGTAACTGCCTTGCTCAGTAGCTGTGACTTATTCCTCCAGTTTGCAGAGCATTAGGTAGGGGGAAAAACCTCCCTACCCTCTTCCTGGGGTGGAAACGAAACACCAAGCCAAAAGCTGTACATGAAGATCATGATTTCTGGTCTTCCTCTGATGGGACGACTTCCAATAGGATTTGCAATGTCAGAGTTACCCTGTCTGCAAAGATAAAAGCATACACATGCGAAATTTTGGTGGGGATGGAGAAGGCAGAATCAGCCAGGAAAATTATCTTAGCTGCTCTACAGCCTAATTACACATACGGTTCACAGCGGTCATATATACCAGGTGCATATAACATTTAAATGTCTGATTCAAATTTTTCTTCTTTTTAACTTTGTTTTCTTTGCCTCTGATCCAAGGCTGTGCATATACAATAGTAAAGGAAGGGTATGGAGACATCGACTTGTTCAATAAATGTCTGCATGCATGTAAAGGCTATCTTAAAACAGGACTCCTCTGCACAATCACTTAATTTTAACAGAGTTGCAATGTTGAAATGAAAGTCTGAAAGACTTCAAACAAGATAATTCAGCTGTGCCAAGATCTACCTAAGCACAAAAGGAAAAAAAACCAACTTAAAATAAAAGGAAACAACGATTACAAAGCTTCATAGGTCTAAGAACATCATGCATCCAAAGCAACTTTAACGCTGTCTTTTTGTCACTCTGGACACTTCGGGTGATTCTGGTCATTTTCTTTTTAGGCTACTGATTCATAAATGGCACAGTTAATTTGCATATAGAATAGTAAAAGAGCATTCTCTTCCCACTCCTTTCACTTGTCCCTTTTTTTTAGTAACCCATTTTAAACAAGCAGAAGCTGTCATAAGAGAAAGTTGTGATTTTCCTCGGCCAGCACGACTCAGTGCAAAGCGAGGAGGGTAAAAGAGTGCAACTCACAGAAGATATGAACTGAAACTACTTTCCTGCTCTCCCGTCTCAGGCAGACTCTACCATCTTTCGCTCTTCTCTCTGGAGGTCACCAGTTCAGCACAAAGCCAGGTTCCCTCAGACTATAAACTGATGGGGTCAGAGAGGCTGAGACTCAACAGGGACTGCATTTTCCTCAGTCTCCCTCCCCTACCCGCAGCCGGGACTTCAGAGCCGGGCTGAGCGTGGTCGGGGTGAAGGGCAGGAGGAAAGCCAGCAGCGGGAAGCCAGCAGGGCTTTGCCTCTGCCATCCCACCCCTTCCAGGTTTGAGGCTGAGCAAAGGAAGAACAGACTTTCTGTCAAGCTGAGCTATGCTGTAACAGCTCTTGGAAAAGGGCACGGCAGCAGAGGGAAAGGCTGAGCATCTCGAGTGCTGGCTGTGATTTTGATATCCTGTTCGACAAACTAGAGTTACCCGCAGCAAGACCTTGCCCTCGCCGGGCGGGAGGCTGCTACCACTCTTCCATTTCCAGGCGGTAGTTTTGCTCTGTGCCGGCATGAAGCCGTGGAGCAGCAATCAGAGAAGTTGGGGTGCTTGCTTAGGTTCTTTTGGTTGCAATATACTCAGGATAAGACAGGATAAGGATGTTCCAATCTGTCTCCAGTCAGCGTCTGTATATCGTCCGCTTTGAGCAGTACCTGGAGTTACAGGACTAGCTTCACATTTGTAACAAGACAACTTAACATACCATGACCCCAACTTTGAACCCTAATTTTCCCTTTCAAGAGGGCAATTCACTGTAAATGGGTCCCAGGGGACAACCTTTATAAAAAACTGAGACCTGGTATCTACCTAAGCACCACACAAAGCTTCGGTGAGGAAAGCACGCAGTAATTTACTGCCTATGTATAAGACTGGACAGAAAATCTGTGACTGCAAAATGCCAAGATGATTTCCTGCAGATCCCAACATCACAAACTCAACAAAGAGAAGCAAACCGATCACATAACACTATGTTCTGAGTGAGCAAGTGTCATCCTCTGGTGTTTGTAAATAACCCTGAAAGAGACATTTTGTTATATAAACAGATCTCTTCTCCAGCATGGGCTCAGGCTATGAAGAAAGCAGTATTCAACTTTTAAGCTCCTCGCAACTCACTGGAAAGAAATAGATGTTTTAAATGAGAGTCTAAGGTTGGGTTTTCAACTGAGGAAGACCAAACAGAAGTGTTCTTGTGCTGGTGCTGCATCCTTTCACACACCGATCTGCTTTGTAGGATTTGCTAGGCTTGACTTTTTTCACTTTCACATTAGTTCTACAAAAAGCAAGAAAGCAGAGGTCAAATGAAGCCTGTACTAGCTGAAAATGATTTGTCTCAGCACATCTGGTGCTACAGCAAAATTTCTCTGGCAGAGAAGAGAACAGAGTGTTATTCCTTCCCCTGGACCCTGTTAACCCCACAAATGGTGAAGTTACCTTTCGTCCAACACAGTCATTTTGTAAGGAGAATGGGCAATGTAAATGCCATTAAGGACAGTCAAAACGTACACAACAAAGACGTTCAGCCTTGGAGACGATTTCTTGGGTTATCCATTTGAGGGCTCTGCTATTGTAACCAGCTTCAAACCCCTTTCATAAACGTACTCATCTTCAGGCCGAGTCTTTTATCCCACCATTCATTCTGGCTGTTCAACATCCCTCTCCTCTGATCCGTACAAAATCTATTCCGAATATCCAGTCTAATCTTACATGGGGCTGGTCTATACCCAGGTGTTTCTGTACCACTGCTGTCCTTTAAGTAAAGAGCACATGTTCCAGGTAGGGTTTACGAGCAGCAGTCACCTCTCATCTCCAAAGCACGTCTGGGTAGCTGAGCAAGTCAAGTTCCCCAACAAGGTGACTTTGCAAGTGGGCCAAGAGAGCCCGACAGCACCCTGTTCGTGGGCTGAGCTGCGCGATGACACAGCCTAGGAACAGTCTTGTTGGCACGGTGCTGTCTTCAGACCAACAGGCTGTGACCCCCGTGGTACTGCACAAAATGCTTTGCTGAAGTCTAAGTAGATTGGATCTATCACATTCTCCTTTGTCTAGAAAAAAATCAGTTATCTTCTCAAAGAAATCTACTCAAGTAATCTGGCAAAAATCTACCTCTTCAATGACAATCCCACTTTTTCATGTTGTCCTTTACCTCGTGTCTGGGATTGCTCTTTCATGCCTATGTACACCTAATGCATATCGTTTCAAGGTTAGAACATCAAGTTTGTAGCTGCTCAGTGACTTGACTTTTCTATGTCTCACAGAGGTACCTTAAGCGAATTTATCCTCATTCAATGCCTTTGAAAAATGCTTTCAGGCTTTATAATGGAGCTCCCTTAACACTCACAAAATAATGCCAGTTTAATGACTCCACACAGAAGGTTTATTGCTCCTTCTGAGAGGAGAAAAAAATATTTCTTTTTATTTAACAAGTAAATCTCCACTCTGCTCCACCCCAAAACTGTTCAGTATTAGTTTTCCACCATTACTGTTGCTTTTTTGGGAATAATAATTGCAAAGCAAACAAGCTGTTTCACCTACTGACTGGCATCCTCTGCTTTCCCCTCTGAGCCAGTACACTGTGTCGGTCCGTAGGTATTACACAGCTACCAGGCCTTCTTTCTAGGACAAGAATTTTGTGTTATCTGAAAAGCTAGAAGATTCACCTTCATTGTCACAGCTGGCAGAAAAAAGCTTCACATCCACCCAGTCTACCTTAAAGAGAATATTTTTTTTTTCCTCTCACCCAAGTAATGTAGTTCAACACTGGCATCCTGTGGCCAGAGACTCAAGTAACTGTATTCCAAAACCTCTGAGACTTCACAAAAAATGCCAAAAATCTCCTGGGTTTGATAAGGGAAAATTTCCTAATCCCTAAATGCCGTAGCTGAGAAATTATAAACAAACAACCCCCCAACTCTTTAATAGACTGTCCTTTTGCATACGACTGTTTTCATTTGCACTGGAGCTTTCTACCCATTCCCAAGACATTGCAAGTAATTTATAACTTTATGGATATAAAATTAAGATGACCAGAGCATGCTAGCCTTAAAGTAACATCTTTTTCTGTAAACATTTTCTACCCTATTGTCTATGGACTTCCCAGCATGAATTGAGATGGAAATTCATAGATCCTACCTCAGATAGGATATAACTATATAACCTGTATTTCTACAGAGAAAACACAAGTAAAAGGTTATAGCATAATAACATACATATGAAACACCCATTCTTTTATTGTGAGCAGCTCATTTTAAATCATCCCTTAAGACTGAAGCACAGAAGAGAATATGCATTTTTGATTTACCACTGATGCAAATAAACTATTTTTAGCTGAAAACTTTCATGGGTGGAGTTTTTCTTTGGCATCAGAAGAGATTTTCTTTCAGTTTTAACAAATTAGCCATCATTCCTCAAATATTTTGCCTATATTCTTGCTTCATATTTTGAAAATTACCTCCATTTTGGAAACCTACCTTGCCGAGTAATAAAAAAGGGAAGAATGAGGAACTGTAATAAATGACACTGACTTCTTTCTAATCAAAATGCTCCAAATATCCCTTCTCCAACACATCAGAACTTCCACAAATGCTTTCAAAAACTTTCAGAAATAGTATAAAAATGATTCTCAGTGTATTTCAGGTGTGAAATACTACAGTCAAGTCATGCAGAAGTTGTTTTTCATGAAGCACAGAAATAATTTCCACAGAGATGTGTCAGGCACGGTATATTTTGCTATCATTTTGTCAGGAGCCACCGCTAAGGACAATATCCCCACACCAAGCCTGCCTGAGCCTGTCCCACTCCACTTACTCCTCAGTGGTCCACAGACACATGGTCTCAGCAGGGAGCACCAAGCCCATCCTGTCATCACCACTGTGGTGTTTAAGTTTCCAAACCGATTCTCCTAGGAGTGTAATACTGTCTCTGTTAGCGTAGGCTAATGGCCAGGGAAGGGAGATGGGTGATTTAAAAGGAATCAGGTGTCTGCAGGGGAGGGAGGGGAGAAGGGGACAGGGAGAGGCATCCAGCCATTTAAAGTCAACCGCTATTTGAAGAACAGGCTTGCTGTAAACGTATCTTGTTAGTTAGCGGACACTGATTGTAACCGGCAGAGCAACACCATAGCACACATAGCCGAAAAGAAACTTGCGTTGTCATTGCCAGCTCAGAGCAGCCGAGAGGATCGATCGGAAGGATCTCACAACATGGGGAGCCCTGAGAAATTCCCAGAGTAGGATGAAGGAGAGAAGTCCCACTGGGACTTACCTAGGAGGTTTCTGAACCACTTTGGCTTCTTGTCCCATACAATAAAGAGGTAGTAGGCAGGAACTCCAGTCAGGGTTATTGCAAATCCAATCCCTGTATTCACCGGATCAGAGTAAAGTGACAGTGCAACCATGAAAAGGCAGGTGAAGGAAAACAATGCTGGAATAAATAGAGGCACCTGAAACCACACAAAGAACCGTTGCTTTACATTGACCTTGTTATTGAATGACTATGGCATTTAATGTTCCATGAAACGTAAATTGGATAAAACCCAGCAGTACAGGATAGTTCTGAGAAATATGGGTATCTAGAACACGCATACTAAATGTCAGTGACTGCAGAAACCAAGCTATGCAGAGTGCTGTGCAGTGAGTACCATAGAAGTCTTTTAATTACACACTAAAACACTACAGTGTTTTACGTCCTTTAAAATGTAAGGGCTGTAAATAAGTTACATTGCAGAAGTCCTTTCTCTAATCCCCCAGTAGATAAGTAAGCAGCTCTAACTGCACTAAAGATTTCCTCTTTGATAATTACCTATTAGAAAACATTTTAAAACACAACCAGGAGCTCAAGTCACCTTTTAAAACTATTAAGAACATATTGATTTTCTTCCTAAGGTAAAATCAAAATCTAGCAGGAAGAGAGCAAATTAAACACCAATTTGACTAGTGATAAAGATATTTGATAGCATTATGCAACTGATAGCTACTGAAAAAGCACTTTCTGACTGTATGACTGATAGCATTATCAGTGTCACTGTTGAAAGTACAAAAAATAACAATATAAAATTAATTCTCTCAATTTTCAAGAGCATCACTACAATCACTATGTTAGCATCTCTCTGAAGGAAATGCCTACAGGCATGACTTGTGAGATGTTTGGTGTAACAGAGAATTGCAGAATTCCTTAGAGATTATTCTCTTCCTTTCATGCCTTGAAGCACTACTGTTCCTCTTTTGTGCACTGTCAAAGCTGCTTTTTTTTTTTTTTTTTTGAATCAAAGCAAAATAGGTTGTGCTGTTGACCTTCTTATTTACAGATATACCTACAAGAATGCAACAGTGCACATTCTTAGTTCTTCACAAAATAGGCTTCTTGGTAATATATAAATAGGGATAGATTCCTCCATTTTTTTTTCATAATGGACATTATCCTCCTGGATACACAATGGGACAACTTACTTTGTAAGACGTTACTTAAAATCAGCAAGAATAGCAGCAGAACCAAGGCCAAAACAGCTACTGTTCAATGGGCCAGGCAATTAGCATTTTCTTTCTGGGTTCACAATAACTGTGTCTGCAAATCCATTGCAAGTCCCAAACATCATAAGAATAGCACTAATAACTTATTTGTACATCAAATTGGTATATTTGATATTGAATAGACAATTAAATAAATGTTTAATATTAATGCTTATGCTTGACATGAAGTCTGGTGGCAAAATTTTTCAGGCCTTTATCAAAGGAGACATTAAATAGAGGATGCGCTGAAAATCAGGTTGGCACACGTAACCTGAACATTTGCAGTTTGAACCCTGTGTGACTACACAGGACTAGAGGTATTTTCACACAGCTTGCAACACGCTGCCTCAATGCGACAGAAAGGCAAAACTGAGCAAACATCTTCACTTTGGCACAGCAGCTTCAGTCACTGCCCCCCAAGCACCAGGGAATAGGCAAGAATGAGCTTTCAGAAGGGAACACAGCTGGCATAGCGCTGGGGAGCTTGCAGGAAAACACTCGGAGACCCTTCACTGCCGAAGACTATTTTCTTTTAACTCTGTTTTTCTCAAAAAACAGATTAGCTTTCTACATTAGAAAATGCTCCTTTACTGTCTGACTACACGATGGATAGGAGGGAGAAGTATTCATGTAAAACAGTAGAGAGCGGAGGTTACCTTGAAAGGACGAGGCATATCAGGACGTTTATATCGGAGATAAATCAACCCAGCAACTACTAGTCCAATAAAAAGCCACCTGGCAAAACTGAGGAAATTCAGGAGGCTGTAGAGATCCCCGTTGAATAACATTATCATTGTGAGAGGATGCTGCAAAAGAAATTCAGAGCATAAGAGGGGTTTAGTGGATTGCTCTCTATTATTTTACAGCAGTAATGTCAAATTTTTCCATGGGGACAAGCAGCACAGCCTTTCACAGAAACACCTGAGGGCCACAGAATTCGAGCCTGCCTTTGCCATGCAATCAGGTGTGTGATCAATACATAGCTGTCCCCTGAGATCACGTTCGATCAATATATCTCTGTCCCGGCTGGCCACATGCAATCAATACATATGTGTCCCCTGTCACCCAGACAAACACACAGGCACCCAGCCCACTGCATCACCAAAATGCTTGAGCATCCTGGGCACCGTTCTCACGGGACCTGACAAATACATTAGACCACTGCAGTTTTACTTGCTCATCGTTGATGCAAATGATAAGAGCAGTTAAATTTTGGTCACATCTGATCGTATGAAAGCAGAGGTTTCTAGGTGTCTCGCAGCAGGAAAAAAAATCTTACAGTCCCCCAGGCTGCAACAGGGGAACTCGGCAAAGAGGGCATGGTAGGGGGTAGCTGCACACCATGGGATGCCAGCTGGGCACACCAGCTTGCCACCAACTTGTATGTGCAGTACGCTTTTCAGGCTCGCAGGGTGTAAGCTTATTGCACATTGGAAATGCAAACATTTCTAAGCAGAGAGAAGCATTTAGCTGTCACTCAAGCAGCTACTGTAGAGCAAAAAGGAGAGGGGACACTGGAATAAATACACTCCCTCATTAAAAAGCTGTTCTGAGATACAAGGCTTTTGTAGGGCAGGCAAAAGCTTATGTATAAACTAGCGTTGTGCCTTGGTCAGATGAGCTTATCGCCTTCTACAACTACCTGAAAGGAGGTTGTAGCAAGGCAGGGGTTGGTCTCTTCTCCCCAGTAACTAGCGATAGGACAAGACGAAACAGTCTCAAGTTGTGCCAGGGGAGGTTCAGGCTGGATATTAGGAAGAACTTCTTCACTGTAAGAGTCGTTAGGCTTTGGAATGGGCTCCCCAGGGAGGTGGTGGAGTCACCATCCCTGGAGGTGTTCAAAAAACGTTTAGACGTGGCGCTTCAAGACATGGGTTAGTGGGTTTAGCGGGCATGGTGGCATCGGGTATATGGTTGGACTTGATGATCTTTGAGGTCTCTTCCGGCCATAATGCTTCTATGACTAGTGTAGGTTACAGGGATCTACTTCAGGGTAATGCCTGGATAAAAGTAGAATATTTGTAGCTTGGATCATCTCTGCAGGGTAGTCTGCATTTCCCACGTGAGACACCCTATGACACAGTCCTTGCATTTGAGGATGAAGGAATGGATCAAATTCACCATAGCCCTTATTGTTCGGCAAGAGGGAAGATCCTGGCAGTGACAGCCTCTCTAGGGTTACAATGAGGCAACCGGTGAAATTCACTGCAGATGTGGGCTAAATCTCTATGTAAAGAAAACTTAACTTGTATTAGTTATCTAGATTCACAGCCTGCCTCTCTCCTCTTTTTTTTTTTTTTTTTAAAGCAGTGAAGACAGCATGGATTTGAACCAGAAGGATCAATATTTCAAATGTGGGTCTCTGGCTTCCAACCTCTAATGACTTACAAAGTGCTTAGTTCTTTACACACAGATATTAAGCAAACTCCTTCTCTGTAAAGGTCAAAGGAAATTTTACCACTGAATTATATCGGGCAAGATTTCTTCTATATAGACTCAGCCCCTAAAAGTTTAGAATCTCAGTTATAAGCATGACAGTGCAATAATGGGCCACAAACAGAGAAGGAGAGCTATCGAGAAAGAAAAAAAAAAAAAAAAAAGAAGGGTTACAATCACACTGCACGATTTCTTGGAGTTGCTACACACATATCTATCAAATACCAGGACATACATAAACAGACTTCTTAATTCCTAAAAATCCTTTTTCATTTAACAAGCCTCAAACACTGAGGATGCTCTTTTTCTCAGTTTATCCTCAAGAGCTCTTTCCTTTCTTACAGTGTGTAGACCTTGGCAGGAGAACTAAAACAGAAAAATGTTAAAATGCAGACTATTGATGCAGAATATATCCTGCAACTACTCTATTTGCAATAAGGCAAGAAAAAAATTTACAATCTCTGAAGGAAAGACATCTTCATATGAGAATCTGACTTTTTCAAAGGAAATCAATGCACTGGTGTAACAGGATCAGAGGAAATAGTAAAAAAGGTCTTTCAGAAAAAAAAAAGTATTAATACATTTTGTGCATTTCATTCCACAAAAAACAAAAATGCAATTGACCCAAAAGGTATGACTACTTCACCCAAAGAAATAAAATGCAAAGTAAATGCTTATGCAAAATGAATTCCATTAAAATTTTCCACCACGATCACGTTGCCTAATTTTCAAAATTCGGAAGCCTACTGTTATCATAGAATCGTTTGGTTGGAAGGGACCTTAAAGACCATCTCGTTCCAACCCCCTTGCCATGGGCAGGAACACCTTCCACCAGATCAGGTTGCTCAAAGTCCCATCCATCCTGGCCTTGGACACTTCCAGGGATGGGATTATTGATTTAATATTGAATCAACAGCTTCCCTGGGGAACCCGTTCCAGTGCCTTACCACCCTCACAGGGGAGAATTTCTTCCTAATATTTCATCTAAATCTTCCCTCTTCCAGTTTAAAGCCATTGCCCCTCATCCTGTCACTCCATGCCCTTGTCAAAAGCCCCTCCCCACCTTTCTTGTCAGCCCCTGTAGGTACTGGGAGGCTGCTCTAAGGTCTGCCCGGAGCCTTCTCTTCTCCAGGCTGAACAACCCCAACTCTCTCAGCCTGTCCTCAGAGGAGAGGTGCTCCAGCCCTCAGATGATCTTCATGGCCTCCTCTGGACTCGCCCCAACAGGTCCATGTCCTTCTTGTGCTGAGGACCCCAGAGCTGAAGGCAGTACTGCAGGAGGGTCTCACAAGAGCGGAGCTGAGGGGCAGAATCCTCTCCCTCGATGTGCTGGTCACCCTGCTTGGGATGCAGCCCAGGACACAGTTGGCTTTCTGGGCTGCCAGTGCACATCACCAGGTCATGTTGAGCTTCTCATCAACCAGCACCCCCAAGCCCTTCTCCTCAGGCTTGCTTTCAATATGCATGTGCACATATAAAATTCATCACTTCAGCTGGCACTTTAGAAATGAGTTTATAGGCATCTATAGCAAAAACTGATTTAAATTGCAGTACAAGCATCTAATCTTACTAGCGTAGACTCATAGATGCACATGCATCTTCTGCTGTGGCTGGAACTCCCCACAGATGCAGAGGCCTGTCCAGATACATTACGGTCATTGGTCCCAAAAGAGGAGCTGAACACCTACAGTTATGGAGACCGCAAGTTAAGTGAAAATCTTCCTGGCACTACACAAATTGAGGTTTGAGGTTGGTATTTCGACATTTTGTCTTAACATTTTACCGTACAAATTAGTCTGCAACGCAAACACATGGCCAACATTTAGCTCTGCCGCTATTTTAGAAGTCAGTAATAGGATTTCCACTATAATACTAGTGTTTTTCCTTAGACAATTCACAGACTATTGCCCAGGCACACGTTCTCTCATTTTTTAATCACTGCTACACTGCACTGCTGAGGGTCCCCTTTCCATTATCTTGGTGCATAATTGTTTGCATTTTTCACTACAAGGTGGTATAATGGGCCTTTGGGGTGCTCCCAGATGCTGGTGTTCAGCTGCACTTTCAGTTAAATGAATCCCTTTTTTTGTTTGTTTGTTTAACCGGAATTTGTTTCTCTGAAAGGGAACTAGCTCATCACTAGCAGGTCCGTAGAAATAAAGGGCAGTATGACATGAATTAGGTTGCAGCAATAGGCAGTCAAGTGCTACCGACAAGATAGCAAGGAGATGACAGAATAAGAACAACTCCCAAATCTCATTCCTCTTTTTACTGTCCTCTGCCCTGCCCAAAGCCCATGTACACATTAATAAATGAGACTCAAGCAGTGCCCAAATTCTGTTTGAATCCTCCGGAGCAAGCCTGTAATATGAATTCTCATGCAGGAACATTTGTTTGTATGATTTACCAAAACAATGACAGCTGGCAGAGGAGTGTGCTTGCGGACATGAATCATGGAGAGAATTTCCGGAAGGTGACCCTCGCGGGATGCAACGAAGAACATCCTGGTGGGAAATAAATGTGGACAGACTTTAAATGTGCTCATTACTGTGACTAGGCAAAGCAGCTCGTGAAAGTCACAGAGCACAGCGGCACTTCTTGGGCTTGTTTGAGCCGTTCTGAATGAAAAGATGAGCAGGAGAAGCTCATACGCGGAAATCAAAGTCATCTCTGAAGGTGTCTCCCTCCTTACCTTACACTATGATCAGTGTTTGGATTTAGTTAATATTTTCCCTCCGATTTCCCTCCTTCACATGAAACAAAGCAGCCGTTAATTAAGTGCTATGCTCAGAGGGATCCATTTCCAAACCATTCAGAGGGTTTTAACAATAAGATACTAAATTTAACAGGAACAAAGTGAGAAGAAGTCCCACACCTCGTAAACAACGTAGTCATTTTTCATTTCCTGCTAAAGGAATGACTCCTACTCTCCCTTCCCCTTGCTTCCTTACTTTCAGTGTGTATCCATGCCCTTCACCCCCAGCAATATTAGCAATGCTCACCTGGAGACTGCAAAAATGCCACCATTCATAGATCCAAAGCAGGAGAGAGCAACAAATACTGGTACAGCTAAAGAAAAGTTTCCCATTAGTCGTTCGGCAAAGGTCTGTTAGAGGAGAGAGAAACATGCCATGATTTTTCACAAAATGTGAAAGCGATTTTACTCTGTTAACAAATTATTAATGAGTATAGTAAGCTTTATTTATACCCCTTTTCTGCATCTCCCCTCACTGAAAGTTGTGCTGTGCATTTGTTACCTCTTATTCTGTGACACCAAGGCCACCGCAGCTGAGGTCTCTCACCCTTACTCCTGACTGCGCGTGGAAGATCGCCAGTTGAGGCAATGCTGCGGAGGCGGAATCAAGTC
Organism: Cariama cristata; assembly: GCF_000690535.1. Classification (NCBI taxonomy): domain Eukaryota; kingdom Metazoa; phylum Chordata; class Aves; order Cariamiformes; family Cariamidae; genus Cariama; species Cariama cristata. The sequence continues at coordinate 73,131 of NW_009637395.1, read as the reverse complement.
CTGACTTACATCAATTTAGACCATTATGACTCCAAAAAAGAAGACCCAGTCTGAATGGATCAAGGTCTGATCTGCATACCTAATAATTTTTTTTCCTACAGCCTTCATTTTACCCAGCTGATGCTACTCAGTGGTGTAGTCCGTCCAGTCACGCTTTGTTGTTCTAGGCTACCAGAAGAGCCTTATTTGAATTTTAGGGCACCACAGGAGACATGCACAGTTTTCTTCAGGTTTGCAAAATGTTTTGTTACAAAATCTCCCATGAGCTACAGAATTTGGTCATTTTTTAAATGGCACATCAATTGAAATAGCCACAGGTAGTGTCATAACTGGAAAGTAAATGGAAATTTTTATTTCCTCGTTGCGAGTCAGAAACCATAAATATAAAAATCAGCGTCATCACCACAATTCAGCAAGAACAATCAAAGCAGTATTTCCAAGCCAGGCTGCCTTGCAGCTCCTTCCCAAATAAACTCCGATATTCACAGCAACCCCCTTCCTAAGTACTGGGGACGCACGTCGTGCAGACAGCGTTACCGCTTCTTGCTACAAAAAATAGTTCAGAGCTCCCACTTCCACAAATATCTGTCTCTCCTGTTTCCCAGGAGTTTGGCCTACAATTTAGCACAGAATTTTTCAGGCGTGTACTTGGCTGTAAAATTTAAGTCCTTTTGACTTTGTTATATAAGGTAAATAAATACGGTCTAACATTACGTTACAAATGCTATCGATGGCCTTAAGTGCAATCCCACTCATCAGTCAAAAATCAGCCTAATTTCACTGAGATGCTAATATGTGGTGTAAAAGAGAAGCCATAGAAAAGCCTGATCGGATGTGTCCCCCCGATTTTCCTCCCCTGGAAATTAGAATATATCAACAAACACAACTGCAGCAGGGATATAGCTTTGTTATTTTTCTTCTGTAACTTACCACTGCTACAGCTTTTGAAAGCAGCAATTCCCCAGCACTGATTGTAGTGAAATAAGCCACGTTTGTTAACACATAGCCAACTGTGACGATAATCATTGAAATGCATATTGCGAGGGGTATGTTTCTGAAATACACAAGGTAGCTCATTATTTTGCAATCTGGTTGCTATTCCCTGAACATGAAACAAATAACATGAGAAGAAGCCACTAATGATGGTGAATGTACATTTGGTGATCCCAAAATACCGTAATTAGAAACTACCAGTTAAAAAAAAAAATAAAAAAATCACACATCTAAACAAAAACACCTAGACAAAGCAAATAGGTTTATAATGAAGAGGTGAGAAATCATTTGAGGGAGGAGTCCTTTGGGGACGCCAAGAAGTTGTGGTCCCCATGTTTCCCATACAAGAAGTAGGGCCCGTTTGAGCTGCCTACCCGTACCCACTTTCAAGCTGAGCCCAAGAGGAAGGCAGCAGGTATCAGTGCTCCCGCCAGCAGTACAGCAGATGACAGACGCAGGTGATCCAGCTCTCTGTTAGCAGAGCAACCACAGTGGCATCTCCAACATACCTACTGGCGCGCAAGGACTGCCCACCCGGAGGCGGTTCAACATCTTCCCCTGGATGCCAAAACGTCCGGCATGTGAAATTCTGCCCTTTCCTCCTCTGTGCAATTCTTCCCTCGCACACCTTACCATATCCCCAATTATCTCTCTCGCTATTCAGGGATATATGAGCACAGAGTATGACAGAGAAATAGGAACAGCACAAATTTGTGCTGTTAGCACAGCACGAATAGTACTGAACAGTACAAAACCCCAGACATCTTAGCTAAAAGACAGAACAATAACACACAAATAAATAACACTGAACTTTTATACAGCATGTCCTCTCTGTCAGCAAAGCAGAAAACCAGAATTATTTCTATTTTAAAGAGGAGGAACAGAGGCACAGTGAATTCATCCGAAGCCATACTGCAGGCAAATGTTTGAGTTAGGAAAAAAAAAAACAAACACAAAACAGATGCTTCAAGCGTTACTCTAGTTTCTTTCCACTTAGTATCATTGCTTGATATCACTGATATCTGCAGTGCACCAACACGAGACTCAAATCTGAAACCAGTGTTCAGTCCTTTAATTCCAACGCCGAGAGCTGCAGCTGGAAAGACGCAGTATGTGTGCTCCCCCTGAGGACAGCTGAGAGCTCCTTCTTCACGGCCAGTTCCCTCCAGCTCTCTACATTGAGATTGCTTTAGAAGAGATGGAGAGGCTGCTATACTTAGAGAACTTTGTTGTGAAGGTCACCCCATGAGGTGGGAGAAAGGAGAGACAGAAGAAGGAATTCTGGTGTCCCAGAAGAGACAGCAAGCACAGTCATAAAGGACTATTGCAACTACATCCAGGGAAAAGGTGTTTTGAAAACCAACACAAAGATCCGTTATTTTCTGATATTTTTCTCAAAGAAACACAGCTGGGTAAGAATTTAAGGATCCTCTTCACCACCAGCCCTTATTTCTCAAAGCAATCCTTGACATCAGTACGCCTGTATAGAGCTGAAAAGAAGCTCTAAACTGAGACTAAATAAATAAAGCGAGACAATATTGCTGTTGCACATCTTGCCCACCTTAGAAACCACGGTGTTAAATACTGTCGTTAACCCAGACACGGAGGTAGGCAAGAGGATCGTGCTGTATTGCAGCACCAAATCTGGGCGGACAGGATGATACTGCATTAACCCACTGCTACCTCAGGCACACACGGTCCCAGGTGAAGAAGCTGGAAGGAGAGGAGCCAGCCAGCTTGTGGGATGTGCTTGCTGATGGAGAAGGCAATGGCAAGGACCCGAGCAAACAGCCCAGAATACAAGTGCTGTGTTGCTGGGAAAACCACAAAGTTACTGACTCAAGAAATACTGCTGAAGCGTGTTGATTGTGCAAAAAATGGTTTTGTGGGTCAGGTGCCAGATATTTTGCAACCAGTTTGGTTAAGCTTCTTACCCAATCTGAGTGTAAAGTGAATTCAATCCACTTAGCATCTGATTCAAGGTAGGGATACATGGTTTCAAGGCTCCTCAAAACAGAAATTTTAATTGTATCTTCTGCATGACAGATGAATGCTTCAATCACCAAGCTATTGGATATATCAGCACTCACTCCAACCTTAAAAAAATGTTTCCAGTCAAAAATAGCAAATTTGTACTATTTTCAGAAATACCATTTGAATGACTGAAACCACATTGTTAAACTTAACAAACTATCTTTGTCCATTCTAACTTTTACTAACCACCTGATTGCTATATTCGCTTCTAATTTAAATCCCAGTTTAATTTCCTCTAAAACAAAATGGCAGTTCAAAACTAAGGGGGGGGATCATGTTTCCCTTTTCTTAGCACTGTGGGTTCTGCCTTGTTACGCTGAAGAGCACTAATCCCCTTGGATAGTGATAGCAACAACAACAAAACCTCAGGAAAAGAACAAACCCCCCCAAACAAGCCAGAACTAGTCAGCAAGCACTATTCATTAAAAAACCTGCAGATCATAACTCATGCCTGGAGCAGCACAGGGATGCTGTGACTTCTAAGCTCCCGAGTCCTCGTCTTCCGAGCGAAGCGAGCGCTCAGGTTGCATGTCCTTTTGTCTCCCGGCAGGAGCAGGCCTTCAGAGAGCTGCCGTACCTTCGCACACAGCCCCTCCGAAGGCTCCTTATTAGCCCCTGCTTTCCGTGACAGATTTAGACAAAAATGAAAGGCCAGTTTCAAGATTTCAGGGATGAGTAATATGGTACGGTTCATTTTCTCACTGACACCTCAGTTCAGATTTACATTTGGTCCTCGAATCATCTGAAAGCACAGACAGACAGGTATGAACCATATGTAAAACCACTAGGTGAGAGCTTTAATCATGTCTTTTCTATCCATCCAATTTAAGAGGCAGTTCCCAATTTGCAAGAGGATCCCATTATCAAACTCACTGCTATGAACTATAGTCACTGCACTAGAATAAAAACTGGAATGCCATTACCAATAAAGATTACCTCCTTTCCTTGGAGGGTCACTGTACCAATTTCCTTGTGTTTTAGATATGCTCCTAGACTTCCAAATCTTCTCTTCAAATCAGGAAAAATCATATCTAAGTTCTATTCTCCATTAAATTGCCTCTATCGATGCAGATTTCACCTTTTCACTTCTGCATCCTATGAATCAAACACAACATAGGGCATTAGCACATCAATAAGCCACGTTTCTGATATAATGCAAATGCACAACCGTCACACAGCTAGTTGAGTGTTTTGGACTAGAGGGAGTCAGAAAATTCAAGAAAAAACAGAAATCTTTTTCAATTTAAGATTCTGATTCATTGAAGCTAAAACTTCTGATGGGAAACCTGACCATTTCAGTACAACATTTCTTAGAAAAAAATAAAAATCTTAGAACAAACACAGAAACCTTGTCCAAGTGGTAGAGGCCTCAGAACTGCCGATGGCTTAAAAACGATAGCATTGTGTGTGCTCAGATGCAGGAGACTGTAACATTTTATTTACTGAGAGCAAGCCCAAGACTTGAACTTGCATTGAAGTGGCTACTGGTTACTCTAGGGCAGTGCTTTCCTTTTGCATTTCATCTCAGAGTGAAATCTCAACAGATTGCAAAATCAAGAAAAAAAAAATTTTTTCAAATCAGCTCTTTTTCTGAGTAGACCTTGAGGTGATGACGTTAGCCCCAAACCTATGCAATGATTTGGAAGTATCTCATGCATTACTGCCAAGACAACAGTCAAGCAGGCTGCTCCTCGGGTAGAAGGGAAAGCCGCTGCCAGGAAAGTCTTTTGCCATATTCAATTCTTCTCTCAGAATTTAAAGAAAATCCGTACCAAAAGAAAAAAAAAAATATCTGGGGAAATCTGAGTCAGGAAAATACCGATGATATAATTAAAAGGTCTTTATAAAATCAGATGAGACACAATTAGGGTAACTTCTAAGCACCTCAGCATTGATTAAAATTGAAATGAATCTCCACACATTTGAATATTTACCCATCCCTAACTACTATTCAAAGCCAAATCTTCCCCTTCTGCCCTTTGTACAAAGCACTTGCAATGAAGAACCGCAACAGCCTAAACGAAGAGCACGTCTACCTTACGCTTCCCACAAAAAGTCACTGAGGGTTCTACCATCACAGAGAAATTCAGCATTAGGAATACAGCTAATCCATCCTGTGGCCATACAGAGCTGAAATGCATTGCCAAGCTATGCTGTCTACGGCTTGGAAGCAAATTTCCTCCTTTTAGAGCCTGTAAAGGGCCCCAGAGCTAGGGCACAGGGTTCAGTTAATCGGGATATCCACTGGGTTTTGGATTTGACCTTTGGTGTTGCAGAATCGTAGATCTTCTGATAATCTGCTCTGGTACTGCTCTACCTCCTGCAAGTATTTTAGAGAGAAAAAACACAGAGCAGAGCAGGAGGGGCTGGGGGGGAAGAAAAAAGGGAAAAAAGAAAAAGAAAGCCGGAACAAGGACCTGAGGATAAGAAGAACAATGTCAATAAATCAGCCGAGGAACATTCCCAGAAGTCTACAGCTCATATCCCAGCTTAATGACAACTTTCATAACAACAAACAGCAAGCGCTAAGAGCTGTGACCACTGCGGGCTGTTCTTTCTATGGAACAACAAGCACACCGTCAAATATGCCCCACTGAGTCAGCTGAGTTCACAAGTATAAAACACATCGTCACCACATCCTTTGTTGTTTAGAGGCAACGCCAAAATAATTTCCTTGCATCCATTTCAAATCCAGGTTTTATAAATGCTCAGCCTGAGTTATCTGTTCTGGAAAAAGCTGCACCAATGGGACTCAGCTGGGAAACATAAATAAAATGGTCTAAACAAATCAGTTAATTACTGATAAAGTTAGGTGAGATCAACTACGTCTCTACCATGCTATGGAAATTGTGAAAAAAAAAAATTTAAGAAAGGAAAAAAGGAGAGAGAAAAAGTCCTAATTCCTTCATGTGGTTCCCAGGCAAGGATTTGCTTGGTTTTTGTGAGCATGAGCCTATAGATGCTTTATAGAAAATTTACCACCACAGGAGTTTCAAGATTCTTTTCGAAAGTTCCCTCATGCAATAATTTATTCACCATTTACAATCTGTTAAGCAATTTTCCAAACGAACTGTTTCCAGGTTTTGACACTCTCAAAAAATCTAATCATTCATTGCACTGTCCACAGGGCCAAAGGTTGGCAGAAGTCGTCACAAGTGCAAATTTATCTAAATAACCTGCCACTTAAAAAGTAACCAAATACAATACAGAAAGAAGCAAAAGAGCCCTGGTAATTTAATATTCCCAGGACTTCAGTGCAAGACCAGAAGACATACAGGCTTGGCTTAGCAAGTGCCGCGTTCCAGAGCCCAATCTGTATCTCTTGCCATTCCCAGGTGGTCATTCTGTGGGCTGCGGCAATCCCAAACTCCGAACAGGAAAGCGGTATGTTTTAATATAAACTTACTTATCTCATGCATGTTTTTCATGCCAAAAAGCAGTCTACAAGACAGCCCGTTACACTGAAGGGATCAAATGGTTCTCACCACATCAACGTGTGAAAAAATTACAATCTCACCCATCTGTTGGGAGAAAAGGAGGATGCAAAACTTAAAAGGAGGCCACCTCCCAGGACAGAATCAAAGCCAGGAATAGAGAAGCAAAAGGGATGGGAATCACCACAGCTTCTCCCAAATCTACCTATTTGTAAATGCTAATAGAGGTCTTGGCAACGACTGACTTTAACAACAAGCTATTATTATTTTGTTTGTTGTAGGGAAGGCTCCCCTCAGCAGAACACCGCTCCTCCTCCTCCTTCACAGCCTCCGAATACATTCCAGCCATATGTTCCAGACCGGAGCTGCTGTTTGAGGGCTTGCAGCCCAGTCACTATTAAATTATGTGACTTATCTTCATCTTCTTTTGATTGGGATTTTCCAAGGAAGAAATGGAAGAAAAAAAAAAAGGAAAGACCAGCTATTAAGCTGCGCTCTCATTTACACCACCACACACTCCCTGGATGTTACTGCTGGGGCAAGCATTAAAGGGCTCCCTTCTCCATTTCGACGCGTTGGTTCTGCAGCTCTGACATCTGCAGAGACACAGCGGCACAGCGCAGGGATAACAGAGTGAAGAATCGTGCCACAGGCTGCATTTAAAAATTGCCTTGCTTTCTATCACCTAGCAAGAGAAGAAAAGAGCTTCTGCTGCATCTAATTACGTGCTTTCTTCCTGGTGTTTTTCACTGGTTTGGATTATAATTGGTTACACTTTATAAAAGGGGTCTTCTACGACCAACTGACTTTAAAGGGTCAAAGCGTGTTACAAGTGTGCTGGGAAGGGCAGCAGATTTTATTAACTTCTCAAATGTTGTCAATACCCTTTCCAGCAGGCTTTCCTAAAAAGCGAATTAGCATAAATACTCTCTTGGCTAAAACTTAAGACCTAGGAAGGTACCAATTGCATATGGTAACACTGCTCTCCATAACATCTCCTTCTAGGCAAACCCTCCCAGCGGAAGTCCCCAGCAGACGCGGATATGTCAATAGCCCTTGAGAGACTGAGGATAACTGTGACACTCACAAGGCGATTTGCTTTATTTTAATAGAGATTTAAACCTGGCTGCGGTCACACCGTGTACCAACTCAGGTTGGCAAGCCAGATCTCACCAGAGTGCTGTATTCATTTACGTCATGGCCCAAGCCCTAACTTGTCAAGCCCATGCCTTTTATGAAACATCTCTATTTGAAGAGCAGAATGGATTCCTCAAACTTGGACTAGCAGCTAGAGGGACCTCTCATGTTCAAGCAGGATCCTGAATCTTTTCGTATGGAGTGGATAGCGTTCCTGGCATTCCCAAGGAAACCTAAGTCAACACAGCAGATATTAAAGATGACAGCTAAATCCACAAAGGACTTTTGAGGTTACAACACAAAATATTAGTCACGCTGTCTCTGCTTAGCCATGCACATTTCTTGTACAGCAAACACATGAGCTCTGTGAGGAGCCAGAAAGCGAGCACGAGGGGCAGTACACAGATCTGCTGAAACAATAGGAAACGCAAGTAAAATGGGGGCTTGATTTTTTAAAATCTCTCTTTAAGAAATGGAACACAGACTTGAAACATAAGATATAAATCATCCCCTGTGACTTCTCAGTCAACTCTTTGATAAACCATTTCCATATGTCCATCAAGAGCCAGTATTCAACACCTTTACATTACCTCATTTGCAAAGTTACTGTACAAAGTTTATGACCGCTTCCAAAAGACATATGAATAATCATACCTGCCTTTTATTTTGCACTGACCCCAAGTCACACCCCTCCCGAGGACCTAAAGGTCCCAAGGACCTAAGCTGGCTTTTCTTTCCTGTTGTAACAGTCAGGTCTAGCCACCCCTGCATGGAGCTGGGCTTGCCTTGGGAACTCGGGCATCCTTATTTTCAGAGAGCCTGGGGGGCTGGACTGGGGGTGCCTGGAAATGTGGGCAGCCGCTGAGCAGAATCTCTAGTCAAGGATCTGCATTTAGCATTTCAGAACCTGAAATGACAGTGAAAATGCTGAGATGAAGATGCTTATTTATTTGGGGTGTTGCAGTAAAGGTGTGGTTTAGGTTGGACCTGTAATTAAAATGGTGTCTGCAACTCTTACAAAAGTTTGCCTTTTAAAAAGCAGCATAGCCTAAATTCAAAAGATTAGAATACAAACGTATTGTCACTCCTGGGTTTGACGAACAATGTCCATGCTTCTACCTAACGTCACTGTTTCGACATCCTTCCTTTATTTCACCTGTGGGAAACTTTCATGTACTCTAGGAAGTTTGTGACCTTTTCCACCAGAGACACAAAACCTGAGATTTTACTTTTATTGCCCAGCTCCCGCTCAGCCAGGAGATGAAGGGAGCACCTCTGCTCTTTCACAAGCTCCAGCATTTTATTTTCTTCTGAGGCCTATTTGCTGGAAATGCTTACAGCACTGCCAGTAGCATAGATTATGGTGAGAAGCAATAGTAAATCACGATGCTTGCTTGAAGGCAAGGAAGCTATAACCACAAACCTGACATGGGGTTGTAAAAACAAAACACCTGCCTGCACCAAGCTGACGTATGGAAATGAAGGGGAGCGGGGCAGAGGCGTGATTCAAAGTATTCCTTCGAGCTGCCTTATCTAGCATGGGTTGGCAGGTCTGGCTTCCTCTTAACTGCTCCGTACAGACATGTCCCTCACCGCCAGACTTCAAACAAATGTAAAAAGAAGAGTGTGATGTAATTGCATATTAAAGGTAGTTTTCTTTATCGCAGAAGGCTCTCCTGAGAATTTGAAATTATTAATTCCCTGAGCACCTGATTTACAAACAGGGTCTACTTTCCCTAGGCAGAATCACTTTTTGTAGGAAAGACAGAGCCTCCTGAAGTTCCCTGCAGACTTAGAAGGACGCAGAGCTGCCATCCTGCACGGCCACTTTCCCGTGAAGCACAAAGACAGCAGCCGGCAGAGCGCCAGCAGTGCTTGGGGGGCAATATTTAGCAGTATAAACAAGGGAACACGAGGTGGGAAATGAGGCGATCAGGCCTCATAGCTGAGCAACCTAAGCCACCAGATAGCACCTACCGCACAACAGCGATGTCATGGCCAGGTAAAGAGATGACGGTGGTTATAAGAGGAATCCCTCTAAAAACCATGCTGCCTATCACAGCACCCTTCCCACACTCCCGCAGGTACCTGAGCATTCGCAGGCAGTGGGGCTGGGGTGGGAGCGGAGCCCTGCCTTGATCTGTGTGTATTTCTGTTGTCTATACTGAGGACATACGTTTCTGATGTATGGCACGGCAGCGAGAAAAGCCACGCTTGGAGTAATGCAAGGGAGCAGGCTGGTGAGGCTGCTGTCATTCCCAAAAGGAGCCGCTCAAATTCAGAGCCTGGGAACCAGCAGCCTGAATACAAAACACCTTGCTCAGCTCCGGTGGAGGGAACAGGAGGGAATACCACCCCCTTGGCCCCACAGCCAAACTTTTTAGAAAGCATCTCTGGTAGCATATTAACGACTCCGTATGGTAACAAGGGAAGACAAATGCTTAGGTGCACAGAGGGATGGAGGGAGGAGCGTGTGTCTCTGTGTGTGTGCGTGCGCATAAAAGGAGTCAGATTTTTCATACTTGTTAAATTCCTTGACATTTAACTTTGAGCAGAAGAGTTTTCACAATGCCAAGGATCATAAAGGAGCAATTTGCTGCTGTGCGTTACCATTGATATTTCGGCATGAATGAAAATTGCAGCATTCGGTGATGAAAAGAGCAGCTACTTGTAATAAGGAGTACCATGGAAACTGAAATATCATTTACCAAGAAAGGCTCTTTTTTTGAAGGAATTCAAAATGACAAAAATGGTAACTACGGGTGCCTTGAAGCATTAGCATTTTGAAAGATATAAAGGGGTTTAAATGAAATTAAAAGGAGACATCTTAACAATGCTGCACTGCCACGAAGGGGGCTGTCTGGCAGATAAATAGTTCTCTCTGCAGAAAGCAAGGAAATGAGGCCCTTGCTGAGGACAGCCTGGCAGACTGGCTACAGATGTGGGACAGCCCATATAGCACACTGAAATAACTCTGTAAGAAATGACTAAGTTCTGACACAGAAGAGAAATCCAGAAAACTCCAAGTGTGAGTTGAAATATGCCTTTGTAGCATGCGGTAACTGGAGGCGTTTGAATGGAGTTCAAATGGGAATATCAACTGTTTCCATTTTATTACCTTCAGTGCTTTGAGAAAGGAAATATCAGTCCGCTGAAATCCTCTCTCGCTAGAACTTCATATCCTTTTTCTTTTTTTAAGAAGTGGTGAAGTGATGTCATGAAGAGAAAGAGAAAAAATTTTCAGAATCGCCAGGAAGGCTGGATTTTCCTTTTTCTGTGTCCAAGCTGAGAAATCTTAAACACAACCCTTACAGAGTTAGCACTGAAGCCCTTCTGCAATCAAGTTCCTTCCACTTTGGATAGTGACATGAAATAGCTAGAATTATTAATCTTTTTCAACGATCTTGAACAGTATGGTCATTGAGTCTTTGGATTTTCAGGCTGACTCATCTTTGCAGATGCACACTGTTCAGTGTACCCTCTGTCAATGAAGCGCTACTCTTCCATGCTAAAATCTTAAAGTGAAAGTGATATTGATGGTTTACACAGAACTTACTGCACTGTCTCTTATTCTAACTCAAAATCAACCTGTGAAAAACCATGTACTGGTGCCATCAAAAAGCCCTGCATCCTGACACTCCATAGCACACCTTCCAGTACCAGCCTCCCTGACATCTGCACCTGAAAGTAAGCCTAGAGAAAACACCAGCTCTGTGGAACAGGACAAATGGACATGTTAGTTTAGCAAAAGTGCTTGCAAGGCTTGTTTCAGTAACTAAAAGAGGCACAAAGCAGATGGCAGGATTTGAGCCACTGTGGGGGAAATTCTTTTCTTCAGAGCAGAGAAAATACGTAATTCATTACGCTCCAGGGTAGTTCCTCTAGGACAGCATCCCGACTCTGACAGCGGTCAACACTGTGCTCAGCTGGCCTACAGTTGGGACGCTTGTGTCTGGGATAGCCTGCAACTGAGAAAAAGACTCTCCTCATGGCCTTCACAAGAATCAAACAAGAATCCTAAAGTGATTCTGCTTATTTTTCACATCTAGATAAATATTTTGTCCTTAGACCCGCAAGAAGTTCATCCTCTAATGAAGTTTTGCCCAAGGAAAAGGAATTTCATGGGCTTCTATGCTCTTTCTGGATAAATCTTTACTTTCATCTGGTTTTGCTTAGCAGCTGTTTTTTTCCTGTAGTAGAGATATATGAAAAAATAGAAGCTCCTGCCATTCCTTCACTGTAGAATGAATCTAATTTTTCTTTTCTCTAAAATATCCTCAAGACAGAAGTTAAACCTCTTGTCATCTAGGGTGCTCCTATTTTTTATCTATTCTCATGAACTATGGAGAAGGTCTCTCCATTGCAGTTAGATCTTTTCAAATGATGATACCAAAACCACTCTTCTAAGGGACATTTCATTCCATCATACTTCAAAAAATTAAATACTGTTATTATATAGTCTAAATTTTTGCAATGAACAAAACATAATGACAAGGTGAAGATGCAAATAACAGCACTTGCTCAACAACAAGTGTTACAAGTGAATGAGGATTGACATAATAGACCACAGCAGTGCAACTTGTAAAACGCAAATTATTCACTTCACAGCTCCTCTAGAGCCATTATAATCTTATATAAATCCTCTTAGTTTACAGTCCATGGATATAGGCTGTACTGTAATTTAAATGATTGAAAACCCTTACGGGTTGTTAGTTAACAATATTCTTTTCTTAAATGAAATATTGGTGTCACTGTGCATTTAAAATTCCAACACACTCACAGCCAAATACCACAGTACAAGCTACACTGTAAGCAATCCGCTTCCAGAACATCAGTAAACCCATAAGCACACACATGTAGGGAAGGGGTGTGCAGGGGAACAGGGGTCTGAGCACTTACTGGCTAAGAAGAACCTACAGCTTCCTCCGATGGAAATTCTGCCATCGCACAGAAAGGGATACGCTCATCTACGGGAAAGATGCACAAAGCCTGTCTTGTTTTGATACAACTATTACATATCCTAAATACAATTCAGCAATTGCACTACTTATTAAAGCTGAACAATCAAATAAGACAACCCCAGCAAATGTCACATCCAAAAAGAATGCGTCAAAGTTAAGTAAGTTATTCTGCTAGCTGAACCAAGTGGTGCATGTTCCTTTTCTTGTGTATGATAATACCATTGCTATTGATATTTTGACCATGCTGTTCTACAGGATAAGTACTCTTGATGACACGGCACGTGTTAATAACTGTTTGTGCAGTTATAAAACTTCGATCTGATACACGTGAGTACAATAAAGAACATACTACCCTTGCAGTTTTAGTAGTCCATTCCTTTATCTGTGTTTTATTCTCCCATTTTATATTTTATATCAGTAAAAAAAAAAAGCGCTACCTCACTTTCTCTGTCAGTTAGTTGCCAGCATCAGCCTACAGAAGATTTAGATGGTGCTCTAATAAAAGGTTACTGTTAATGGCACGGAAGATGCTGCTACAGCTCCTGGTATGACACCGCGCTCACCGAACACTGGCTTAGCACTCTGCCCTTTGTTGTTTTTGAGGAGCAGCATCAAAGGGAGAAGGAAACAAGAGAGGCACAAAGAGGCTCATCCTCTTCTGCAGTCAGGAAAGGATGCACGACGGTACGGATCAGAACATCACACTGTGCATGAAACCAGCAGCCTCTGCCACATATAACTGTCCGTAGGTAGTGAGTGTTGGCTTGCTTTTAAAAATAACAGGAAAAATGGCCATGAGACTCCTCTTTTTTCTATACACAGGATGTAACAGACACTGACTGTACCCGTAAGCAAAGACTGCTCTACACCTATGCAATTTCTTAAGGAATTTCCTGGCTTCTGTTGGGTTTTACAATGAGATTTCAGTGCTATTTGAAACCCAGCTTTAAATCTCAGACCAAAACATTAAGGCAGGTGTTCAGAATCGCCTCCCCCATGGCTAATGCCTTTGGTAAATAAGAAAATAAAAGCACCAGCATCAGAGGAAACCAGGTTCCTGTTTTGAAGTGGGAAGGGGAAAACCCAGGAGAGGTTTCGCCTACACTGCAGAGCAGCCACACCACCAAAAGCTGTATAAACCACACGTGCTTTCTTTCACAAAGGGTACAGCCTCGCAGGGCCCAGGGTGATCAATGTGGAGGTGGTCGGGGAGCTGGGGTGAGTGAGCTCTGTACCAAAAGGCAGGTGCCGAACCACGTCCCCTGGACACACGCTTTGTCACCTTACTCCGCTTTAGCCCAAAGCCCAGTCTGCTGGCGGTTATCAGCCAGCGCAATCAGGGTTTTCAGGCATTGCTTTCACATACAAATAGGCAATGTATCGTAGCTAAATGGAAAAACTGCTTCACAAGCCAGTAATTCTTACTTAGACAAAAAGTTTGCTGATTTGGCCCGGTACATTTGGCATGGAGGACTCCATACCATGGCTGACGTTGCAAGTGTATAGATATAGCTTTATCTGATCCCTACTTGGACAATTTTTTTTTGCCTCATCTGGTTATCACTGATCTGGTGGGTTTACTCACTTTTCTATCGACCACTAATGCACTGCTGTCTCACCTCTTTTCCAGTAAATTCAGTCAGGCCACCTGTTTATGAACCATCAAAAAAGAATGAAAATGTCTACTGAGAGCCTGGGACCTTCACCGCGGCCAAGAGAAGAGCTAGCTTAGCCCTGAGAGACCCATGATCTCTCCAGTAAAATATAGTATGTTTTACAGCTCTGGACCTTTAGCAGTACATCAGTCTTGCATGAGATTTTTATTCCTGCAATGAATATTCTGCTGAGCAGCTCGGGATTCCCATAAAGAGGATACTGTCACCCTTCCGTACATCTACTGCTAAGTCCCTCGGTGCAAGGGACAGATGTTAAAATAGTCTTGCATGTATTTCAGGTGGTGAAAATGAAGGAAAACGCAGGACAGTGGAACCTTCGAAGGTTACTTTGTTCTGTTGTTACATTACATTAGCCTGCTGGTAAAACAGATTAGGATTTCGCCAGCTACCCAGGGAGACTGTGAATAAACATTTGTTTTCCCTCCTTAGTAGGGCCGATTCATAGTAACAATGACTCACATAAACAAACAAAAAAATGAAAAAAATTTAAAAAAAGAAAAAGAAAGGAAAGCAAACACACCTTGCACTCGGCAGGTTATCACATCAGCAAGCAAACCAAGCCCCAAGGGCTGGAAAGGAGGGACCCACCCTGTCACGATGCGACGCTGCACAAGGCAAACTGAACAGTCACCCCAGAGAGAGCCGAGGCGACCACCATCCCGAGTTGAAGCCAGCATGTAGGTTTATCGCATCCTAACACCTCTGAGCCACCAAAGCTCCGTCAATCTCTGAGCCAGAGGTGCTGCAAAGACTCTCGGCGACAGCCAGCCAAGCTCCTGCAAACCTGCGGGGTGCTGGGCACCCCGGGGAGACACCGAGGGAGGGAGGGCAGGGAGCTCCGAGTTCTCTGAACTTCGCTGCCTTGAAAGAGGTGCCACGGGCTTGGCAGAGGATGAGAAACCTGGCCGAGGGTTTGCCTCTTAAGTGTCCACTGGCATGTAGACGTTTGCCTCTTTCATGTACGCTCCAAGCAATAACTTCACCCGTACCCGGTCACGACACCTCACATCACCAGTGTTAAATTGACAAAGGCAGTCACTTGTAAAAATCAAAATGCTGAAATATCCTCATGCCCTGCAGAAGAGATTAGCCCAGACTGCCTTTCTCCACTCCTCCTGGATCAGAAAAGACAAGGCTATACCTCACAGCAGCCCACGCACCTGCTTGTCCGCAGGAACCCCCCCTCCAGCGGACACCTCTCCTTCAGCAGGGGCCTGCCTGGACCACGCATTGTCCGAACTACAAGTGACCTTCAAAAAGTTTCCCGTGTTTCCAGAATTCGGAGAGATTTCACTCAGTTGTTTTCATTTCAGGTTGGCCCTTTTATCTTAAACCACAGAGCCTACCTAAGCAGAAACAAACATATCAAAGCAATGGCTTCTGAAGCATTCTAAGGCAGCCTCCGTGTAGATGCTGCCTTAGCTGGAGACCATCAGGCAGGCAGCCGGCTCCCCCATCCCTCCCTCCGAACAGCACACACAGGAACAGAGCCACTACAACCCTGTGTCCTGGCATAGATCAGCTTGGTATTATGTCCTCTGCCTTCGCAATCTATCTTTGCCCCTCTCTTTTTCCTTCCATCCTCCAGCTATGTTTGCTGACTATCTTTGATATTTCAGCTAGCTGACTACCTTCCTGATTTCTGTCCTAACATCTTTGCAGTATCTTTATTACATTCCTGAGATATAAAAGGAATTGGAATCAGATCCTATATCAGGCAATTAGGAGAAAAAGAATAGCGATAGCACTATTAATTCCAGTAGACATATCCATAGCTAAAACCCAGCACAGCAATACTGATCTAACCCTGCATCTAATAGCATTTATTTTTGTTCTTCCATTTTTTCACTCACTCTTCCTTAAACACCTATGCCAGACATGTGCTATAAGTTAGCTTTGACTGTATGAAATAACAAATCATACTACAAAAATCAAACAGAACAAATACATAGAAAAAGACAACTACACTTTTTTTTTTAGTATGCCATCAAAACTTAGGTATGAAATCTGCATTTCCTAGTCCTGAATATTTCCAGAGCCATCAGCTCGACTTTTGTGTGAGTAGGAGCATTTGATACAAGGAATATAAATGTTAGAATAGGTAATTATACAAGTGACCTTGCCTTTCTTCATTCTGTAGTGAATTATTAGTCTCCTCAACAGTAATTTTATGAGACATCCTTATTGTCTTAATTAATGATCAAGGTACATCTTTGAAACCTTTACAGACGCTATATTACATCAGTCTCTTTTCTAATTTACACATATTGACTGACATATCAGTTTAAAGCCTGTCACAGGTAGCTCTTCACTGCAGTCAATTTCTAAACAGAACATCACTTTTTTTTTTTTTTTACATTAAAATACAAAGATATTAAAGTGGAAGTAGGAGATCAAAAGGCTGGAAGTCAACTGAACCGAATCAAATGCTAAATTGGTGTTTAGAACGCAGCTGCCAACGACAAAGATTCTGGTGCTTGAAAACTGCATCCGAGGATCATCTCTCTCTCTCTCTCATGATGTGGAGTTGCACCACAGGACCGAGCACTGATATAAGCGCCAAAAAACATGGAGTGAGGGAGGAAAAAAAAAGAAACAAACTCTACAAGAGAAAAAGAAAATGAAATAACAACATATGTTGAATGTGCATCATGTACACATTCCTGAACGTTATAGATTCTGATAGTATCCATTAGGTCAGTCCCTGACTAAATGCATAAGGAAAACATGCAGCCTCTGGAAAGCAGTACGCACCCGCAGCAGTTACCTCCGACTGTCTGCAGAGGTAAGGAAGAAAAATAGTGCCTAATGAAATCTGCAGCCCTTTTGTTACCCCTGCTGCGGAAGCCTTTGCTCTCTGTGATCCCTGTTCCAGATGACAGGTGAATTCATGCAGCGAGGCATCTTCCCAGCCCCTCTGCTCTCTGCATATATTGCTCTGGTGAATGCCAAGCACCGCTCAGACACAAAGTGCATGTGTCAAAGACAAGGCAGGGGATTCAGGTTTGCAGGGTGTCTTTCTGCATGCATCTGGATCGCTCCAGACTCAAACTGCATGGCACACCATGTTTTCCAGCTGTGCTTTTTGCTTCCTCTCTCCCATGGCACAGCGCTGCTGTTGAGGAGGACCCAGTGCACCCGTGGGGCAAGGGACACCCAGGTGTGGTAGAAGGAATTCGCGTTCGACATCCTAGAACAGGGAAAATAAGAACTAAAGGACTGAATCTGCATCCTTAGTTAATTATCAGATATTATATACAGTAGCTAGTGTGCTGGAACTCTTGAAAATTGTAGGGCCAAAGAAAAGTCTGCGCTACAAGAGTACAGGATACTCCACATTATCAAATCCAAAAATCCAGTTCAACGTAGTCAAAGTTAAAACAAAAAGAACCTAACTGCTTGGATGTTAACTTAAGTTACCAGTTTCAATTCCATCCTGACCCTTTCCATGTTTTTCCTCATGCTGCTAACACAGTTAAAATCACAGTTTCCCTTGTTCACTCCAGCTTGTTGGAAATATTTTGTGGATTCAGTGACCCTCACCAAATCCTATCACAGACAGGTCCCAAGTACAGCTCACAAGCAAGTGCCAGCCCTTGAAACATTTGCATGTCTCACATGTGGCTCACTTAATTGCACCCATCCTCAGCAAAACCAACAGATTGTCAAGGTTAGGGCATTTACTGCAGGCACAGGGGTGGGATGGAGAAGGGAGAGAGGAGGAGAAGCTGGAGCCAGAACTCAGCTGACCCTGCCAAAGCATCTGCCGCTCCAGCATGGAGTTTTCCTTCAAGATCCTTTTACTTGTCACTCAAAGTTCTGCTCACCAACATGTAGGACAGTGCAGGAGCAAAAGCATTATGTTCTGAAGGAAGTCTGGTGGCTTTTTGTAAAAGCTTTTTATTCCTTATCGATTTACCAGCATCCTCATTAAGAATTAGGAGGCATTGCAAGAAAATCTGACTGCAACACTACTATGTCTAAGCTGAGATCATAGCTGGCCAAAGAGTATTTTCAACGCTTCTCCCCGCCGGCTCTGTAATTGGTTTTGAATCCAAGCTGCCTCAAACAATCACCAAAAATTAGCTGAGATCAGGTGCAAAATTAAGTAATAATTACTCCTTCCTACTGGCAAGTTGTATTTACATAGCATATCATGTCACTGCTAATGCCTGCATTGCCTACCACATCATATTTCGTCAAGCGATTCTCATCCTGATGTTGTGCCCATGGTCTTCAAGTGACATAGTTTGGGAAACCCCTGTGTACCAAACTCTGGGACAATTTAAATCTCCCAAACTAGGAGTTTTAGTGAAAAAATATTATAAATAAAAGCAAAGCAACTCAGAACATTTGGATCCCACTCATAAGAGAATTTCCAGCTCGCAGCAAGAGAAGCAGCAACATGCATTAACTAACAACAACAACAACAAAATTCGTGAAGGGCAAAATATCGGTTCCTATACTGAGATTTCAGAAATCTGAATCCATCAAAAAACATGCATCCGAGACTGAAAGACTTAGTTTCAGAAATGGATCATCAGTCATTTATAAAAAAACTCTAATGAATGAGTTGACCATGTGAGGCATGTAAGCAGTAGGTAGTTAATAAGGTTAGTGAGAGAGCAAAAGTAAAGGAAAGTTCATTTTTACCAAGAACATTTCGTGCCAGTGAGCCAGCTCCCCTATGAGCTAGTAATTGTCTGTTTTTCTCTCTCACACACACACAAATACTATTGAATTACATTCTTAATTAAATGTTTTTTCATACAATTTACAAATAGCAAAACCCATGCTTGGTTTTGTTTACTTATATTTGATGTAGTAAATTAATTTGTTTTCTTTATTTGGCAGATTCAGCTCCCCATTAAAGGATTTTATAGTTCCAAAGACACGATTGCAAATCTGTCATTTTATCCCTCACGCAAGGTGCAATTAAAATGTGGAAAGTGATGTTGGATTCACCAGTGTTTGGACACCTCATCTTCTGAGATGCTTAGCAGGTAACTGAGGGAATTTAGGTAGCCCGTTATGCTGACAGATACAGTAAAATTTAGAAAGAATAAGATTTCTACTGAAGCGACACAAAAATAGCTGGGGGGAGGGTAATTGGAACATCCTCATTCTGTGATGGAGAGAAAACATTCAAATAGAAAAATAACCCAAGACGCAGATAATATACCAAAGTAAAAATGCAAATGCTCACTTAATTGACCTGGCTTTCCCTTTAAGGTAATCGGATGAATTCACATGAGCAAATGGGCTTTGCGAAATACTTGAAAGATTAGCATTTGTCTCTTTTGATTATGTTCAGATAAAATATCACAATGTAATCCTGTAAGTTCTGCACTGAATATTTGGCACCATAGCCTGGCATGAAGAAAATTAATTGAGTCAAGTGTATCTTTTACGAGTAAGTGGAACAGAATAACACAAGAAAGATTTCAAACTCCAGGTACTGAAGCTATTCTGCTTATACCTAGGCAGGATACTTGCATCCAGTGTCAGACTGAAAAGGAAGGAACTGTATTGATGCCCAGGTACTTTGTGAGAAAGGCTCATCCAAAGTTTATTTAAAAATAAGATTGCACTCCCATGGGGAACCCCTCCAGGTGCTAGTTACTCCGGTAGGGACCTACACACCCTTCCTTGTTCCACTGATACCAGGTGAGACTTTACAGGACTGAGACCTACAGAAGCCACACCCAGGGTTTAATAAATCTGCTAAAGCCTTCAGTTCAAGGAGTAGGCATGTAGGTTTTTAAATCCAAATAAACTTTTTTTGGTTCCCCGTAGCCCTCGGCTTAGCCCTGACCTTGGAAGGACGTAAATACTCCAAAAATGAAGCCAGGAGGTGATGCCTCCCACTCCATAAAGTGGCTAGAGAAAAGAAGAGGAGGAGAGAAAGAAGGGAAACAGGAGGAGAAAAGATGAAGTCACCCACCCTCCATTTTCACAGCAAGTTTGTGCCTGAGTCAGTTCTCCTGAATCCCAGTTCAGAGCTTCAACTACATTGTCTGTCTTTCCTGAATAAAAAGCAGTGATGAGGTGTGTTTGAAATGATAGACAGCACAGCTGCAGGGAGATAAACTTCTGACTTTATTCCTTTCCTGGTGCCTAAGTTAATCAATATCAATATTAACATTGCTCTTCAGAGTAGAGATTGTCATGAAATTATAAAATGACAAAAATTAAACAAATCAGCAGAAAGGCAGAAATGGCAAAGGCTTGCATCTTCTCAATTAACATTAAAAATATTCTTCCTCATTATGATTACTGAGAATAACTAGTCAGGGTCTAGATTAGTAGTGAGCAACAGTGCAATTCAAGTTTCTGACTGATTTTGGAAGGGGGGTGCATCCTAACGCAAAGTGCCAAAAATCAGAGGGCTACAAACACCTAGGGAGCTGGAAGACCTTTAGTGGCTTAACCACCATTCTCCTCCCATCCATCTGCACTTCTAGGACGCTTAGACACCCTGGAAAAAAACCCTAATACGACCTTTCTCTCACTCAGTCCTCATAGATGCAAAGTGTGACTTTAAACTTTAATTAATACAAATGGGTGGCACAGATTAGATTAATTAGACATGACACTCACATTATTTAAATCCAACATAAAACCAGATTATATCAAACATTTTAATATCCTGATTTTACAAAAAGTCTGATGCCATCAAGCCTTGGTGACTTGCTATACATCTACTGCTTCTCAGTTTCTTAGAAAAGGAATAAATGAAGTGAGAAGAACACTGGAAAAATCCAATAGACAAACTGACTAATCTCAGACCCCAAGGTCATAGCAAAGCAATTCATTTCTTGGCTTTTCAACAGCATGAGACATGATTTATCAATCTGAGACCAGGCTTATAAACACTATACATCTCAATAATATATTTTTTGCACTGTGTAACTTTTTAAACTATGATTGATTGCCTGGGCTGGACCAAAGTTATTTTACAAACAGAAACAGAATACCTGCAAATGAAATGGCCCAGTAAGGGAAGGAAAAAAAAAAAAAAAAAAAAGAGAGAAGAAGAAAGGATTATACCAAATAGCAGCTGTACTTTGTAACTGCGAAGGAAGCTAATTTTTTGCTGCAAAATATTTTCAGAATCCACATCCTTTAAAAATCTCCCATCATTTTATACAACTGAAATGGAAGACCACTAAAGGAAAAGTATTTCTTAAGTTCAACAACACTTACAAAAACTTCTACTGCCAAAGAAATAATACGCTTTTGAGTTAAAGGAGGACTGTGAATCAACACCTCCAGTTGCCCACTTGATCACAAACTTCCTTGAAGTCACTAAGGAATTCAAGTCTTAGCTTCCCTTCCCTTAAAGTGAAACAATATTTTCTTTCTCTTCCAACAAGAGCCTAATCTTTATAATGTGAAGCGTTTGGGCTCGTCATCTGCTCACACTGTGGATGCAGAACATGATTTTCTTAAAGCAGGATTCTCTTCGGCCAGCACCTGACACAACCTGGCCCTGACTTTGACACGGCTCTGAAGACATTGCTGTAATGTAAAACCACTCCTGTGTTATCTGCTCATCTGGAGTCCGTCAAAATTCCTGACAAACGAGAGCGCTGATCTGGGACTCTGCCCTGCCTGGGAAGGGAGGAGGGAAGTGCCGTTTGGGCATGAGCTGCTTTTAGGGTGTTGATTGAAAAAACGTGGTCTGTTTCTCGAGAGTACAGAGTGGATGCTCAAGAATACAGATGAGCTCCAAGACTATGTATAAGAAATGAGTTTGAAAGTTCAACACGCTTGATTTCCAGTCCTCTAAATTTACTGCTTCAGGCAACATGGCTCCTGTCAATTTTCAAGTGACAAATTCTCTCGCAGAAACCCGGCTGTTCCTTCATTCACTTATTATTTAGACAATACAATACAACCTCAGTTTGAGTAGGGCTGATCCTTATAATGTAAGAAAATCAAAAAGATCAAAGCTGCATGTGACGTGGCTGCATCAGGTTATTTTGGTGAAGCTCTGCTTCAAGGATTGTTCAGATATTTCATTTCAAACGGCAATTGCTGTTGACCCAGCACACATATGCAAAGCATAATTTTCAAAAGTAAAAGAAATTTGTTACTACACTTCAACGTTGTTCCGCGTATTCTAGATAATAAAATTATTTCAGGTTCTTTTTTAAAAAAAACCTGTACATTAAAGCAGCTGAACACTGCAACCACAGCTCCTTGTAAAACAAACTTCAACTTCATGTTGCTTCAGGTCCTGCTAATGCTGTACGAGGGAAGCACTTTAACAAAGAGGAATAAAGAAATGAGTCCAGGCTTAAAAATGAGACATCAAAAGGGGGTTTTAGCAGGAGACAGAAACAGCTACTTTTATCTCTCCTGATAATTTGGGTTATAATAATGTCCTTTTTCTTATACAGAAGAAGGGACTGTGACATTGCCAAAGAAAGAATTCAGCACTACTTCCAAAAATCTGTTCAAAAAGTAACGGAATCCACTTTCAGATTTTTTTTTTCTTTTTCCACTCTCCCTTCTATAATTTCAAGGGTGCTTCCCCTCCACTTGGCTCATTTCCACTGTCTCCATGTCAGCTCGCTCTATCTAGGATTTCATATCGCCTAGGTATCTCAGCACCTCATGCCCGTAGTATTTATCCTATTTATAGACCTAAATCTGCAATTTATCGTGCCTGGGCAGACTGCTGCACCTACGCAGACTCCCACAGCCTTCGGGAGCCCTTTCTGCCTGTACAAACAGCCACTTCGCTGGAGCACAAAGGCGGCTTTCAGCTGGGCAAGGTCACGAGCATCCCCCCTTCCCCTGCCTCTCTCCTACATTTCCCAAGGCACTTGCCGTACTCCAGCAAGCTTTCCTGGTGCCGCACATATCACAGCAAACAAAGCAATCCCTATCTGGAAAAATTTAACGTCTAAAAGTAGATATTTCCATCTTCCTGTGCATTTCAGGATATATTCGAGGGCCCTGACCCATCTCTTTCTCACCCTCCACAATACCAGAGAGGGAGTCCAGGACTCACCACATAAAAAGGGGCATAAAGCCAAGTCTCCACAAACGCGGGGCTTTGGCAGCTCCGCTGCAACTCCTCTCTCTGCTAGAGCATTTCTGCATTGCCCCTGCCGTAACCGTGCTCTCCTCCCCACAACCCTTTCGGTACCCTTCACCGTGGGTTTGCAGCAGGCTGGTTAACGCGGGGCCGGTGCTGATCCTTCGTCTCAGCACCAGCTGTCAGTTACATTAAAAGCTGCCACACACCTGGAAATATGCAACTGCGACTGATTCTCAGATAAACATTTACCTTGGCACACGCGGTGCAGAAGGCATCACCGCGTTCACCTCCGTCGCTGTTAAGTAATTTGCATCCCTAACCATTGACAAACATTACAAATTGCCCACCTGGAGCTGGTACAGACTCAAAGTGGTTCAAGCCTATATTGCCCTATTCCCTTTTTAAATACAGCTACATAATACCTCCACAGCACTATATGCAACCCTTAGCATAAGGCATACAGGAAGAATGGAAGGAAAACCGGCATTTGGGGGGGGGGGAAGCAAGCAAGCAGTTGAGTTCCAACAAATGCCTACAACAGCAGCAGGATTAGTGACCCACCTAATGCCTGCACTGAGTGTGGTGGGAGCCGAGACAGTTGCCCCCGGGATTAGCCCACACTATTCCCTTGCCCTGTATCTTTGGGAACGGTGGGGGAGCAGGCCC
>NW_009637395.1:16519-49147 GCF_000690535.1 Cariama cristata | reverse complement strand
TCAGCAGGACATCTTTCCAACAGAGTCATTCACAGGTGGAAACTGGATTTAAAAAAAAATAATATTCCAACTGTTTCATATAATTGCTTGTTTTGGGTGAAGGGAGTCCAGAATCCCCACTTACGGGTGGTGCAGAGGTCTCCGGCAGCGCAGGCAGTAACAATCCACTTGCCCTGTCATCCCCTGCCAGTTATTTAGCAATGTTTAAAATCCCAATCCTTCTACTGTATATTTGTACCTTTGCATGGAGATTGTGACCCCAGGCACCCTGCTGTAAACACTGGGCATCTTCCCTTCTCGTCCTCTCAAAGTGCAACCCCAAGAAGAGCGATGAAAGGAAGCTTTAACAGCTTTGTGACAACATTGCACGTGCTAACATTGAGCTGTTTTTTCCAGAGCTATCCTGGAATACACCAAACCAGCCAGGCTCTGTGGCTTGCCCCCTGGTCCTAAATCCCCACAGCAGCTCTCCAAGGGTAACCTGGAGAACAGAGAAGCTCTCCCAAGATGAGGGCAGAAAAGAGAGTGTCTCCTTCCCTCACATCCCAGCTGCAAGGAAGAAAACCCCAAAATCTAACCCATACCACTTTTCTTAGCTGTGACACAACATGCTTCAATAGGTGCTCAGTTAAAAAAAGAAAAAAAAGAAAAAAGGGGAACTATGCCTTTCTATCCTACACAGCAAAGGGCAGCATGTTCAAAAATATGTGCTCCTCTGACTCAAACCACAAGGAAAAAAAGTCAACACAAACCAAAATAGCTGTAATGAAAATTACCAATAATTTCAAGTTAATCACCATACAGTTAAGAGGACTGCAGAGACACCTAAGTGTATGACAAGTCCCAAAGGGTGGTAGACATGTGCATGTTTAAAAACATCACAGAGTATTGATAGTAACCACATGATAATTTACAAGTTGTATTGCTTCTAGCAAATGCTTTTGATCACATCACCAAGACTCTGGTTCCTAGCCCATCTCCTCAGAATTTCCTGAAGCAGTAGAAGTCTTGGACCAGAATCACTTCACTCTTCTGTTTAGTTTCACGTTTCTTTTCAAGTCAGTTTGCCATACAACGATTTTTCAAAAGTAAAAAAAAAAAAAACAACAAACCAACTCACAACAAAAAAACAACACTTTATTATTTAGATGTCTGTCTCCCCTGACTTTACAAAGCACACAGAACCTTGGTAGTTAAACCCAGATTTGCTACTAGCTCGTCTAGCATGAGTTTCTGTGTGTCCCAGGCCTGGGAAGCGTTAGCCAGCTACTTTCCACGAAGCCAAATGACTTGGTTTTTACTAAAGCAGACTAGCAGTGAAAAACCGAACCGTACACAGGTATCAATGCTAATGATTAGCCAGCCACCTTGTTAAATATTAATGCTGGATTTTCTACCTGCATTTGTCTGGTTTCAGCTTCCAGCCATACATTCCTCGGTATGCATATCCTGATCACATCAAAGAGCCCATTAACACCCAAGACTCCTCAAAGGCACTGACACAATGGAAATCTGCCAGTCTTTCTGCCATCCTCACGTTTTATCCATGTCTTTAGAATTATTTTCAGGTCTCTCATCAAAATACCAAACAGCACCAAGCTTGGTTCAGACTTCAAAGAAACCAACTAAAAACCTTCTGCATGCTCTCCATTGATGGATGTTTGGGGTTTTTTTTTTTTCTTTCTCCACGTGTCTCAGATACATAGCTTCATGTTCTCTGAGTGTACAGCGCTGGGGGTCTTTTTAAACAGCAAGTTATTTGGTACCCAGCCAGGTATCTTATTTTAAAAAACTAAGAAAATTATATCTACCCATTGATTTTTAATCAAATTGTTAATTTCCTCAAAGAACACAATTTGATTTGACAAGGCATATTTTCTTTCATTTTTAGAAAAGGTTAATATTGTTGTACTACTGGCCGCATATATCAAAACCTATCTACCAAAATAGAGCTGACAAATCAAACTGTGCCTAACAGGACAGCTTTTCTTTCCATATTTTACAGACAGGCGCTGTGAGAGTATTCGTCTCGAGTTTGAAACAGACTCCCACCAATTTCCCCTGTTCGGTTTAATTGGATCGGATGCTGTGCTATATGTATTCAAGATCCTGCAACTCTGAAACCTCTACAACAAGTAGAGCTAAGTATTTGATTAATATTTAAACATAGCAAAACTGCCAAATATTGCAGCAGGTAAGTTTTTGGGGCAAGATTTCCCTGACAGGATACCAGTAACTTCCACTGAAAGGAGCCAGTGATAGTTACTTGTGTCCTGAGGGGGAGAATCAGGGCCCTAGGGATCTACTTACTTTTCTGCTTTCTGTGCACATAAAAGCAGAATACATAACAAGGTCACGACAGGCCAAAAATAGCAAATCTTCGAGCAGTTGCAATTCAAATAGATACCAGATCTGCTGGAAAGCAAGCAACTTGACCAGCATGCAGAATTTCTGAAGATCACTACTTTTATAGCATTTTCAATTTTACAACTATTTTTCAAAAGTCAAGAAAAATGTTAGGTACATACTTTTCAGGGTTTTCCACTTCTTCAGTGACAAAATTGAGGTAAAACCTAGAAAAGAGTTATAAAATGTATTATAAGGCTTGGTAAATTTTGATTCTGTATTTCTTTCCCAAAGCAGCAAGAACATGCTTTTAGTTAAGCACTGCTGTTAATTATAGTAGATTTTGCAGACCCACGTTTGGATTAAGGAGAGCGTGAGATTTAACCTTCCCTCATCCCCACACTCATGAAGGGAATTCTCAGAAAAGACAGCAAAGCAGGAAAAAAAAGACAAAAGGTGTGTAATGTCGATGTAGTATTAAACTTTTTTCCCCGGCATACTAGGCAAATTATTTTTTGCCTTAATCCTATACACAAACACACACGCACCCTCAAGCCTCATCTTCCATTTGTGGCTGTAGCTTTTTACAATTTCAGGTTATATTGGCAAAAATTCTCATCAGGGTAGTCAGCAAGGACTTCTTAACAATAAAAATAAATGAAGCCTCAAAGAAATCCTTCTAAAACCAGGATTTTGACACTAGCGTGTCATATACGATCACAAACCCAGGCTGCTAATCCGGCGTGCTCTTGCACAACCTCCATACAACCGGTTGCACTCTGGTTGTATTCCAGCAGCGCGCAAGAGACAGCTACATATGGGAATTCATAGGAACTACTCACCAGGCGCAGCCCTGCATACAAAGCAACCGTAAGCCTCAAGGTCACTGAACCCTCTGTTCTGCATTTATTAGCACCAGGCCTATGCATTGCTGGATCACACAGATGTGCCTGGCTCAGATACGGGCACAAAGTCACATCCTCGCTAATTAAACAGAGCAGTCAATACAGTGCTTATGCTGGCTTTCTACTTTTATGCAGGAAGACAAATGATATCTGACCCAACAGTGCTACAGTGGATAAACAAATGGTACCTGATCTGGCAGAAAGTCTGGGAACTTTTCTCCATCACAAGGCTTGGACCGGATCTGGGTTAGCAGAATGACTTAGCGCTGCCTCAGGGTTTTAAAAAAATGTGATTTTGTGATCGAGCATGAAATTCTGTAAAACTAGATTTGCCATCTTATACAGCAACCTCAGTACTTGTTTCTAAACTTGCTAGTGCACAGAGCACAAGGTTCAAAGGAGAGACGGCTTCTGACAAGTAAGACGTTCAGCTATTTTTTTCTGGTCTTAGTCCTGCTTCTAGACAGAAGTAATTCGACAGCCCTGCATCAGTCCTTTTATTGACGCAAAGACATGCTTCCTTGCATTCTTTTCTCTACTTGTCCTTTTTCGCCCAGCATTTTATATACCCAATAGTCTACACTTGCTCTTCACAGGATGAACCCACACATATAAGAGATACTACCTTTGTTTTGTTCTTTAAAGCTGTCTCATTAGAAGTTAATAGTCTCATAGGCTATGCATAAAATTCTGCCTGCATCCTGGGACACAACACTAACACTTGCAACGCTCCTTCACATTCAGCTTATTGGATTGATTTAGCCCCATGAAACTGATAGTGCAAGGGTATTGACACTCCACTTAATGGTCTGCTCTTCTCTGCTCCAAGGCAATCAATTTGAGCTGGTGACAAAGACAAATCGGCAGCTGGGAAGAACCACTAGCCAAATTAGGTCTTTTCCTGCTAATTTCTTTTATAAGTGGCAAATAAGGACCTTGAAATAAAAGTCAGAAGGCATAAAGGAAAAACGGAGATGATTTTTATTGTAGGGGTTTGGAATGTTAGGTGGAAAATGGAAAGAAATGGGAAAGAAGCAACAGAATAGCAGTATTTTTAATGGAGCGTTTTACAGCAAACAAACTCTGCCTTGGTGATGAATAATATTAAAGAGCTTTTAAAACTGCCTTCATACAAAAATGTACAGTTAGGTTAATATTTTAAAAGTGAGAAACCATCACATCTAGGGATGTGAGAGAGAGGCTGTTAGATGAGGGAGAGGGAAGAAAGTAGAGACTGTCCACATAATGAGTTCAATTTCTTTGAGGCTTCAAAATGCCAGGCTCTTTTCTCATATATCTATCACAGATAAAGGCTTTGGACTCTCTTGGGTTTCCCCCCCACCATTTAATATAAAAGTTCTGCTCAGTACTTCAGTGTGCATGTTTATAATGCTCTTGCAACCAGGGAGTTACAGACAGGCAGAGAACTCAAATGCTCGGCCCATTGTCCCTCCGAATTAAATAAATAAAACCCTTATCTCTCAGCCCTCACCTTTTGTGTGAGTTAAAGAACTTGGCTGCCTGTGAGGGTATGGAAAGGAAAGGGAAGACCTGCGGACAAAGCTATCTCAAAATAAGCCCACTCTGTGCATTATAGTCTTTTTCCACCCCATCCCACTGTTGCTGCAAAAGCACGTTGGCACTGCGCGATGCGGAGCCCTCGCTAAGCATGAATAAATTGTAAGGCAGATTCAAAGAGCGGCGGCACCTTTCAAGCCAGTTGCTGTGTACTTTGGTGGGGGAGAGGGAAAGAACTTGAAAGAAAGTTCTGAGCAGGATACTTGAAGGCAGATTCTCATACCTTTGCTCACAGTCAATAGCACTTGACTTCTATGGAAGCCAGTTGCACTTCTTGTTAAGTGAGGTCCAATTCTCTCGGAACAAGAGGCATAAGAACCTAGTTTTTTACCTTGTTTTGTGGGCTATACTGATGTTATCGTGGTTCACTACTTATTCTTCAAATACTGCTTTTTACAAAGCAAAGGCTGAGGTCCGCACAACTTTGTAACAGTTCATAGACTGGTTTTTCATGTAATTACTGATTTATTCAACAAAAATTGAAGCTTCATTATCCCTTTTATCCTTTTATCAAAATACCTAATGAAAATTTGAGAACACTCCTTCCTTGTTGCCTTTATTTCTAGTCCTAAGAGCAGAAATAAAAGTCTAATTTTTTTAGTGTTCAGTGCACGTTTACCTGTTTACACTGGAGAAGAAAAATCTTTCCTTTCTAGAGCTGCCTGCAGAGGAACTACTGAGCATATGGAACAGTGGTGAGATCTACCCTTACTGCATGATATAGTTTGGCAAAAGATGTAGAACGTGCTACTCATTTCTTCATATAAATATATGTCTTTGTTAGAGCATATTACTGTTTGTTTTCAGGACAAATAGAGGTTTCAACAACTTACCAGCCTGAATAGGCATACATTCCTGAATAGAAAGCAAGTGGTAATCCCATAACACTGGCATCATTCCCCGCAAAGGCATTTTTAAAGTGCTGTGTTTCTCCTGCAACATCAACAGAAAACAATATTAGAAAAATAAGCTCTTTGGTCACCTACTACTTTAAAAACAAATAAATATATCACACCATGGAACATTTAATCACCCAGCAGTTCACTCACTTCAAGTTCTGCCCTTGACTTTAATTTCTGACCCAACCCTTGCAGCCGTAATCTGCCAGCTGGTGTAAAAGGTTTCATGGTGTCCCTAGTCATGCAATAGCAGAATTTGACCTATTAGGTTTTTTTCAAACCATTCTGAGCTTGATGACAATCACTGAGCTGTCATCTCCAGCAGTGACTTACATCAATGTGAAAGAGCAGAATAAGCTCTGTAGCTTTTGCTGTAGAAAATTTCACTTGTTTAACATTTTAATGGGAAGGAACACTGCTAGCATTTCACTCACAAGCAATGTTTCTAAGGTAAACAAACCCAATATCTTAAACATTTCTTCCACTGAAAAATTAGCAACTCCCTACCACGTTATAGTCAGTACTATATTAATATTTCACTAAGTAAGAATTACATATCTATAAATGTAAACATGTAAGAGTTGTTTTACACTCTTACTCACTTACAAGGTGCTCTATGCTTTATAAAACCTCTCTACAGTATCCGGAATTTCCCAGGAAGCCTCCACAGAAAAGGAGCAGGAAGCAGCAGAATTCATTCAGACCGTAAATCAGCAATGGGGCAAATCCTCTACCCTTTATTTGGTTTTTACTGAGCTCTCTTATCAAAATTCCCACTGAAGCGGAGACTTTTTGGGTAAGGGAGGAGCTGTGGCCAGAGGAAGGTCCTGGTGGGGAATCAGGGACCCTGTCTGAGCTACTTAAGGGCAGCAAACCCCATCCAAACCTGAGTCTGGCCTGCTCCAAAGGTCTGGGAAAAATGGAGCGGCTGGGAACAGAGAGAAATTTTGCACATGAAAGGAGGTGAGGGAAGACGCATTGCAACTGCCAGAAAGGAAGCGAAAAACACAAAAACAGAAATAGTGAATCAGCAGAGCGCTACACAGGAAAACTTTTATTTCCGAGTCTATTGCTAACCCCAGAGAGTCGCCTGTCCCTGAGAAACGGAGCTCACCGCAGAGCCTAATGCCATGCTGTTGACTCAGTTGGGAGGCTTTGTGAAGTATCACAAAAGAGCATCCCCAGGGACAGAGTCAACAGATAAAATCTGCCACCAATTCATTAAAAAGCGCTCCCGGTTCTGACCCTCTGCGCTGAATGGCTCCTTGTGCTTTAGGGAGTTATTGTCTAGCGTTATTGTAACGAGAGGGAGCCGGGGCCTGTCCCCATCTCACACCCCCTGCTCAGAGGGCTGTAATGGAAAAGCCTCTTTGGGTAGCTGAGTATTTGTCAGTGCAAAGAGTTTCTCTGCCAGCACGGCCTTACCCAAACGACTTCCAGAGAGCCAGTGCAGGCCTGTGCAGCCATGTCCGTGCTGGGTGTTGCTGGGGAGAACAAAGGTGTGTTTTCACACTCCTTGCGTATGCAGCAACACTGATAAAGTCTGTAGAGTAATTCTGAGCCTCCAAACACTTCTGCTTTCCATTCCTACGCTTGAGTTAGCCCCAGACTATTGCCTTTAGCCGTACGCTTTAGTTTTGGAACAAGTAAAGCATGCATGCAGCATGAGCATCCGGTACTTGCAGGCAAGAAGCCCATGAAAGCAATAGCTAACTACAGCTTCTCTTGCCAGTACAGCACCTTTAACTTCACAATTTACATCACCAAAGTGGTAGAACAGCATCCATGATACTGTTGCTTTCATATATTCCCCAATTCTGAGCCCCCTCTGCCACCACATACCCAGTACTGAACAGGACTAGGCACTAGCCCAGTTAAAGAAGACATATTCTGCCTGGACTAGGCATGTGCTTTGGGGAGGGGTATGCCCATCTGTCATTAAACTCATCCTGCCCCTGTCACAAAGTTCATGCCAAAGGCAAATTACAGCAAAGAGCAATCCTGTCGCTTATTTGAAAACCAAGTCTGATCTGAATAGACTCATTGGCATGCTAAAGAAAATACCAGTCCATCCCAGTGTAGTTCCACTTCTCATCAATTACATGATAGTACAGAGCCTCAGTTAAGCAAGCACAGACTAATTAAGAGATTTTGCTGCTGTAAGCATTATTTGGTGTAGGCAGGTGGGGAAAGACTGGGGAGCGTAAAGATAAAAGCACTTTAAAAGCATTTACTTTTCATTTCATACCTTTAATTAGCTGGATAACTCCAGGGACTATAATTATCAGAATTGCTACAAGCTTGCAAAAGGTAAGGAAAATCTGAATGCGGGCACTCCAGCTGACGCTCGTGCTATTCAGGACCATCACCAACGCTGCAAGGGGAAAAAGAAAAGTCAGAAAGAAATACTTGTGCCACTGAAATCGCCACAGAACTCTTTGCCAGTGGAGAGGCCACACACACAATAAATCCTGATGCATTAAAGGAAATACATCCTGATAACCTCCTCCAGCTGCTGCCCTCCCATTTCTCACCTTCCCCTTCCAAACGCACACACAAAACCACTGCGTGGTCCATCCATCTCTCCATTCTCTGCCTCACTCCCTCCTCACCAAATGACAGCTTCATTTACCCAGAATTGTTAGCTGTTGGTAGATGATGGGCTGGGCAGGACCCTGACTTGGATGAAAGAAATTAATTGCTCAACCCTTGTCACTCCAGATTTCTGTATCGGTGCCAGTTTGAGCAGAGATTTGCATTTTAAGAAAACAATAACAATTAATAATTGTATTAAACTTTCTCACCCTCATTTAGGCCTTGCATGAATTTGTCACTCACTACCTTATTTACCCTGGCTCCTCTTTTCCACTCTTTCTCCTCCCTTGGAGCCGTACCACCAGAGATGCAGGAGGGTCAGAGTGCAAGTAACGTGCCTGTCCTTGTTGGGAATCGGTGAAGAAACAGAGACCTTTTTACTTTTTTGGAAACAAAGCCCAGGTCTGCATCTCACCAACACGTAGAGAGATAAATGAGAAGGGCTTTTACGTCCTGCCTGCTCGGCTCGCATCTCCTTCTGGGTCAAGGAGGGTATCTTCTGGCCTTTACTACAGCACTGACTGACAGGAGGACAGTAGGTCTTATCATTTGAGCGCCAGTTATTCTAGCTTATTTAAACAACTACCCTGGCAAAACAGAACCAATAAAAGAGTTTAGATATTAAAAAAAAAAGTTACCTAAAGAACAGAAAATGCAAATAATTTCACTAGATGAAAAGTCCCTTTCCCGCTCCGCTGCAGGGAAAGGCAAATGTAGTCAAACAAGCCTGCTCACTCATCTTCTCTTTCTTGCCATCATACAGAGCTAACAAATTCGCTCCCCATCACAGTCTTCCTGTACCTCAAACTCTCCTAAGAGTTTCTGTATCTTCAGTCACATCACCCATCTTGGGATGCATAAAAACACAAGTTGCTAGAGTCTGGGAGCTAGTTTGTATGAGCTAGCATTGTAACAAGCTCTACGGCACCAAAACCCACTGATTTATCCCAAGTCTTTTATACAGATTCTCTTCACTAGCAAGGCCAAAAAAATATATTGTAAAAAATTCTTCTCGTTTTAAACCCAAAGTAGTTTTGGTTTAATGGAAAAGGGAGAAAATTCCAAGTAATATGGATTCTAAGGGGGTTTTTTTGATATTTTTAATAAAATAAAAATTCCAGAAAAAAATATTAAAAATATTTTCTGCAATTTTTATTTGGGAAAGAGAGGGCCACGCTTTCAAATGAACGATTTACCAAAGTCAGCATAAACTTGTGATATCACTTAAAGTGAATTTTTCACCAAAAAAGATCTTAAAGGTCAAAGCATTTTTCCAGTTCTGTATTTCACCATATTTCAGAACTGAGGTGTTCTTTTCTAAGTCACAAAGAAATCACTTGGAATTCTGCAAAGTACCACTTGAGTGCCAAATACTTATTTTTCGCTTTATTACTTCTGTGTATACCTATACTTGGCAGAAAATCCCAGGGGCCTGATTCATTTCTCTATTGTCCCAATATGACCCTGACATATCTTCACTCCTTTAAATGTTGAAAGATCCCTTCAGGTTGCTGCTGAATATTTGCACTGATTGAGGCTCCCCCTCTTACCCTAAGGCTTGATTACCCGGAAGGTTAACAACTGTCATTTAAGCAAAATACATTTTAAATATTCATTTGACCAACAGTGTTTCAGTTATAAAGAAAATCCAGTGCCATAAACAAGCACCGGTTTATTTCAAATTTCCTAGAAAGTTCAGGATATCGCACTTTTCTTTCCCAGAAGATGATGCCCAGGCAGGGACCAAGCCACAAGAAAACATCAAGGAAGATTTTTGTGTGTAAGAAAGTATCTGCAAGTCAAAATCCAGCTTATTCAGAGTTCAAGCTGACTGCAGCAACCAGTCTGTTGCTTTATGCAGGTCAGAATAGGTAACGTGAGCATCCTTCCTGCAGAGAGCCCTCCTCGAGGTTTTCTGATGCATCGGTTTCACCCTCCTGATACACATATGAGAATGTCACTGGATGGCAAACTAGTACACAAACACTGACATCAGCTCACATGGAAATGCATAACCTTCCTCGTTGGCCAGCCACACAGAAATCACAAGCCCCACATCTGTATAAGAGCTACGCTGGCTTGAAAGTAAAAAAATGCAGGCTGGTCTTTTCATGAGGGCAGCCTGCTTGTGAGCAGGTTGCGTTAAAACCTTCTCCATCCCCAACTGTGAGTTCAAGTCAGCCAAGCGTTTCATCTGAGGCTTACTAATCAGACAGGAAAAGCAAAACGGACACCGCAAGGACATTCATTTAATCAGGAAGCTGAAGGGACGCTACCCCTGCGGTCAGTCCAGTGCACGTGCCGTTAGTTTTGATGGCCCTCTATAAGATAAAGTCCCTTGCGGAGTTGGGCAACTGCACGACTATAGTAGTTCAGGTTTCAGGGCTAAGACTTCAGTTCTTAGAAGTTCTGAGACCAAATTGGTATTTTTTGGAATTTCATTTTATTGGACTTAACAGACTATAAAAATTTACAGTCTTATAACATTTAGTCTTAGCAGTTCCATGTGCACAACAGACGTATGGGTACGTGGGGCTTATACTGCTGTCACGTATCAGCACCATACTGCTTGTGTTAGCAACAGGATAGAGAAAGGCAACGGAGGAGTCATGAAGAAAGCTGCTAAAGAGCAAGAAAAGAATATGACAGCTGTGCCAGGATTCAAGGAGGAAATTGTATCTTGGGACTATGGTCATTATTCAACACCCCTCTTCTGTGAATAACGCCTTATGGAGATACTTCAAGAAGCTGATTGCAGACACTTTGATACAGGATCACAGCAAAGATCAGAAGGAAGCAGCAACTCTCCAGACAAAAGGACAGAGAAAGGAGGGCTCATGTCTAACTTTGCTAACCGCAAGTCAGGCATCTAGTGTGGCTGCACCCTCAGTGAAGAGACAGTTACCTCCAGAGGATGAATAACAACACCT
Organism: Cariama cristata; assembly: GCF_000690535.1. Classification (NCBI taxonomy): domain Eukaryota; kingdom Metazoa; phylum Chordata; class Aves; order Cariamiformes; family Cariamidae; genus Cariama; species Cariama cristata. The sequence continues at coordinate 37,894 of NW_009637395.1, read as the reverse complement.
CTTTGAGATGCCTATCTCGGATGAGATGAGTTGCCTTTAGGAACTGTCTCCTTCCCTCTTTCTCCACTAACTCTATGGGGAACATAGGCAATTATCTTAAACTAAAGACCTAACTAAAAGCGAGATGAATCCTAACCAAGGGGAGTGTGGAGGAAGAACAAAATGAGGTTCATGAACAATCAAACACAATAGTAACCCTGATCATGTTGCTTTTCACACTCTCTTTCCTTCACACAGCCACAGCTATAGATGGATAATGAAATCTAAAGGGAGAAGCAGCAGTAAGCATTACATCCTGGCCTACTTTTCAAGAATATATCTACCATTGCCTCAGTGGGAAGCCAAGGAAACTGCCCTCCCCTAACTTGTCAGGCTTTTAGGGTCAAGGCATTCACACAAAGCAAAAAATACCCTCAATTTGCAAATTCGAATCCATCAATTAAAACAAAGTCACAGGAGGCATAAAAGCACCCATCAGAGCAGCTTTTGCTATCCCTGCAAGCCAAGAGATGTCTTAATTTAAATTGCTCGTCTGAAAACTGTCAGCGGTAGAGAGCGATGTCTGTAACATCTGCCATGATGGGGGGAAAAAAAAAGGCAACTAACTATAGACTGCCATACACACCAAATTTATGCCAATAAAGCTTTGGGCTGGAGTGTTTGCCAGCGAGCACGGACAGATCTGTACAGCTGACCTTAGTTTCCAAGCATAATATTGCCTCTAACAGCCATCGTTTGGGGTATTTGAGGGGTTTTTGGCAACCTCCAAAAAAGGGGGAGAAATTATACGTTATTGCGGTGTAGAATGCCAAAAATGCACATGAATGAGTGTAAAAACTTTAAAAACATGTGCGAGTTGGTAACCTGCTTTCAGTCTCACAGTTTTTAATAGCTGAAACCTGTTTATCTGCTTTCTGACGTGGAGGCCAAGTGAAAAGATTAGAACAGGCTCAGTTAAGATTGCGTATCTATTCAGGTTACATATTGATAGTACAGTTCAACACCTTTGCATAGTATAATTTATCCCTTCCTGTTATCAATATATTTAAGCTTACCATTAGGAGAAGAATTAAAAAAATAATAAATAAAGCAATATATCAATATAGGGGGCTTTTGCACTGTCTATCACCATGCTTTGCAATGGTGATAGGATGCTTCTTCCTTGGAAGAAACAATAAATATGGAGGAGCATATCAGCTTTCAGTTAAAGAGAAATGAATTTTTAACTCTTTCTCCTAAAAAGACCATTTTCAGCATCAGAACAAAGGCAGACGGCATCCCTTCTGCTTTGTGTCCTGGGGCTGTTGTGTCCAACTCAAGCAAAGCCAGGCATTTACAAGGCCTCCTCTCCTGTTCGCATTTTCTCCAGCTGTCCTTCCCTATATTGGGCCACATCCAGGTTCTCTCTCCTCTACCTGGCCACTTATTTTCATAAAAATTGTAGTAATTAGATATCTTTGAGATGTCTGCTCTTCTCTCAGGCACAGTTAAATTGACTGAATTTAGAAAATGTTTATGGTAGACTGACAGATAGACTGACACAGGCATATCTGGTATTTGCCTAGGTTTTTTTCCTCGTGGATATTTGCTCAAGAAATACCACGTGAATTAAAGTAATTTCTAAGTTTGAAAAGAACAGGCAGCCTTTGCTTCAGAGGTTCAGAAAGCTGGGATATCTGAAGAGAACCTCCACAAAAGCATCCTTCTCTCTACTGAGCTGTTGAAATGCTTGGACTTTTTGGGTTGGTTGTTTTTATTTTTTAAAACAACAACAAACAACAATGAAAGCACCATATTGTGGAACAGAAAATTTGCTTCTACAGATTGTTCAAAATGGCTCAGAATAGATGTGATTTCAAGGGGAATTTTGTGCCCAGCACATGCTTTTTTCCTATAAATAAACCAAGAATGAGGGGTTTTTTTAAGGGTCACCATCTCCAGTAGTTCCATTTTAGGTCTCATCTCATCTAATATCTTCTCTACAGCACCATCATTCCTTTTCCACCACAAAGGCACTGAGAAGGAATGGTGGGAAGCAGAATGGGCTGTAGCCCCTCTATGAAAAGTACGTGTTTGCAGGTAGAGGAGCAACGGTATTTGCCACTCCCCATCATAATCCTGGTTGCATCCATCTCAGGCAACCTTTTAATAGCAGGCTTAAACTGCAGATAAGGAGGTTTAGGTGGAAAAAAGAAAAAGAGAAAAGCTGTCTTGTGACAAGGATGAAAAACACTGGGCTACAGTATTAGGTGAGGCTTTAGAAACTCCCTTGCTATAGGTCTTAAGACCGGTTTAGACAAACATCTGTCAGAAATTATTTAGATACACTGATTGTGTTTGGGGGTAGGGGATCACCTGGAAATTTTTCAAAATCTCTTCCTGCCCTTTCTAGTATGATCAGAAATGACAAGGTAAAACTAGAGAACAAAGTCTCGCCCAAGGACAGAGTTTAATGGTGCTTCCCACTACCTTTCCCCCACACACAATAAAGACAGATACACCGGACCAGGAGTGGATAAGAAGACAAAAGGCATGTCAGCTTGCTTTCTGATTAACTTAAAATTTTCCGTGGAAACAAACATTACCTTTGGCACCATTAAATTGGATTATAAGATCTTCAAGGCTCCAATGTGTCTGTTCAGCTCAATACCACCTTAATCTTACCCATCACTCTGCCTACACGCGCAATACAAAACATTCATAACAATTACCACCACAACAGCTAATTCTTACCATACAAGAACAACAGTCACACATACTGGGATCCCTGAGCTTAAGCACAGCATATGATCAAAGACTACTACAAATGGAACTCCACTCTAGAGCATACTGCAAAGAATAAAGATCAAGCCTCAGTCTGACGTGTCACTGTTTTCCTCAGCATTGTCCCATTTCCCATTACAAACTTTCTACAAGAATCCCTTCTTTCAGTGAAATGGCAGCCCATCCTACCTGCGTTGTACAGACCCGCGCTCGCCATAGGAGCGGTCTGCTCTGAACTCCTCTCTCCCTTTAGGCTGTAATTATTTCAGCATAACTCCACACACACACCCCCGCAATGCGACTTCTTTGTTTAATTACTTTGCAAAGCCCTGGCTTATCACACAGATTTTCAATTAAATTAAAAGCAATAAAAACCTATTTCAAATTGTTCACTTATTGTGCTTGAATCACATGCACTTAACAAAATGCTTTGATGGAGTCCTCGCAACATTCCTTTTGTCTCCGTGACCTTGAAGTTACTGAACATCTGTTTCACCCTTATCTTACACTGAAATATTTTAGACAGATGTAGCTATAAAAAGTCATTGACCTCAAAATTCAAGCTCTTAATTCAATTATTCCTATGAAACCTATAGTTTGTGCATAATTAAGTTAGAAAGAAATGCGGTCACATACTGATTTTTTTAACACTCCTGGCAGAAGGGAACTCTTATCAAGAGAGCTCCTACAAAAAGCCACAGTAACCTGGAGACTGGAAATTTCAATGTCAATTGAACTCCCTACCCCAAAGAAACAAAAAGTCACGTGAATCCATTATTGTGCAAAACTGAAGGGGTCTCCTGTGTGCCTTTGATCATTTTGCATGTCTTAATTCCTTTTTCCGGTCCTTTTGTTTCTGATATGTGCACTGACCAAATTGAAAGGAACAATCTGTTACTAATTACCCAGGTCTACTCTGCACTCTCCTCCCAGCCCAGCTGAATGGGAATGTGTGCGCACGTGTGCAAGGATCATCACCACCAGTGACCCGGCAGAACTGGAAACAAGCCTCTAGCTCTACAGGCACACGGCTCCAGAGTCCCATCCCCAACACGATTTGCACCTTCCCATTTCACCCAGCCTCCCACACCAGCCCAAGTACACTGTAAAGCTCCTGGTCTCAGAGTAGCCTCCTTCCTTTCCACTGGCAATTATTGGCTCTCTGTAGTCCTAAATGGTCCCTTTTACACTCACTGCAAAGGTAGCAAGAGCAGGACAAGCTGCCAATAACAGGCATGGATTTTTCACCAAGCTGTACACCCTGCTCCCAAAGTCATCAGCTGGGTTCCTGCTTCCTGAACCGCAAGTGCCTCAATAAGTTTTAATGCTATGAAGGACAGAGTGGGACTAGGGAAGATGATCTCATGTTGCCTGTGCTCCACTCAAGAGAACTACATTTCTTCATGGCATCATACTTGGCACTCGATTGCTTCCTAAAACAGAGGTAGAGCAAAGCACTTAAAATCAGGTAATCATTCTTCCATATCTCTGGCACTGGCTCACCACCTCTTAGGGACTGAAATTGCTTCCACAAAAGTAATGAGAGTTCTGCCATTAATTCAAGTGGCAACGGAATCAGCCTTGGCAATAGATTTTCCCTGCCATTAATAAAGTCTGCTATTCTTTTTACTATTGCGTATGTTCACAAACACACATACCCAGGCAAAAAAAATCACACTGATGCCCTTGGCACTGGATGCACAGTCATTTTGTAATGATTCACATCAAATAACTACCTGTTCAATGTGCAGTTACTTTTTTTTTTTTCCAATTTACATCATCTTTACCCTTCCCTGAAACCTAAAATTGGATACTTACTGATGCCAACAGCTGTAATAAGTTTAATCGCAAGTTCTGGGATTTCACACTGCATAAAGAAAGGTTCCAGAATGTAACGTCCAAATGCCAACGATATCACTGCTCAGGCAACAGGGCTAGAGTAAAAACAACAACAGCAACAACAACAAAAAAAAGTCACAAAATTAATCTGCAATAGCACATAGATAATATTCTTATGGGATCATGCTGTAAATTTACTATCACAGAACTGTGAACCATACTTTATTTTGGTGCCTGCTTGTAACTCTGCTGCCATGTACTAACTCTGATTTCTGAATGTAGCAGGAAACCAGGAGCAGTTTAGCTTTGCTTGGCGGTTCTGATCTTGACAGCAACGCTTCTTACCAGGATCACTCTTACGACTTCCATGTTGTGAAGCAGCCGTAAACAGAAAGGAAAGTTATCAACAGAAATCTTCATTCACTTGCTTGAAGTGAACATGTCCAGAACTAGATTACACGGGCAAAACCCTGAGTAAAAGCTGTTGAGGACTCAATTTTAGCGGCCAGGTGTGTCTCACCCCTCAGAGACACAAGCAAATTAATTTCAATCAAGCTAAGAATTCTGCTTTACCAAAATAGGTATCCAAAACATACCCAAGTCTGTGATTAAAATGAGACAATGAAAAAAAAAAAAAAGAATGAAAATAGGATTTCCTAAAGTGCAAAGAGAATTTGTTCCTTTTATTGACTAACACTTTCCTAGTACTGCAAGTGAGAGCAAAAATCCTTGAAGTACAGAAAGCACCTACCATGAAACAGAGAAATGTGAAGAAAGGCATGCAGTTGTGGCATTTGCAAATTTACAATACTCATAATATCCATACAGCCTTTCCCTTTGAGGCAAGCTAAATGTTTGCCAGAAGCCTTAGTCCTGACACATATTAACAGCACGTTATCCTGTGCTTCGGATCAGACGCTGTCTGTATGTGACAGTTCACGTTTGGCCTGGGAGGACACTTGCACCCTTCTTAGGGCAGCTGGTTATTATTATAAGGACAAAAGGGCACGTGATTCTGCTTCAAAGGACTCTGATTTAAAAAAGAGTCCATGCCAATTTCTTGTGAAAAAAAAAATTTACAGCATTTAATAAAATAACGCCTCACCTTACAGAATTTTAATAAAAATATAGTTGCTAAAAACGTTATGGAACACTAAAAATTCTGCAGAGAAGTTGCTGTTCTCTATCGAACGATAAAGGAATTTTCCACAAGAGAGTTTCGCTCTTGAAACAAACCCCACTTTCTTCGCGTTATGACTCAGCCAAAATGTCACACATTGCGTCGGACCAAACTGCAGAGCAGCCAAGAACAGATGTATCTTCCTCGGAAAGTTTCTGCGCGGACAAGCGAGGGCTGCCACTTGTGGGTCCCCCACACACGAGGACTGTCCCTCTCACTGGCCAACAACTGGCTTTGCAACTTCTGCCTTTGCTCAGGGACCGCATGTCCTCTGTGCTGGATTTACACAGACATTTACTGGCTTTACCTCAGAGCAATATTTCTAATTTACATAAGATCATCACCGAGTTTCCGGCTTTCAAATAGTGCAGCCTGCCAAAAGTAGTATGAAGTGTCCTAAATCAGATGAGAGATCAGATCTTTGGAGCTTTCCCAGACTTTTTTCCTCAGTCCCAGCTCCTTTTTCCAGAACGTGGATTTTTCCCTCATTTTAAGAAAGTCCTTTTTAAAGAGGCGGTCACTGCTATCCGCACAGCTATGTTTTTAAAAACATAGCTCCTAAATTATACCTCTGATAAACAGCTGTGTGTCTTGTATTCCGACATCTGGGGGGAGATGTTGCTGGCAGCGTGGTCAATCAATGGAGGTGGAAGTTGAAGGGATGGGGCCATTTGTCTTTTGGTGGCAATCCTAAAGACAGGTCAGCAGCTCCCTAACAGTTGCTTGTTCAGAAAGTACATCTTTCACTGAAGGCCAAGGAGCAGAAGAGCCAGGGGGAAGGGAGCAGGTACAGGGCCCCAGCCCACACCATGGTGAGTCAGTCACTTGGCAGCTCACCCTCACCCAGTCCCTGGTCAGCAGCCACCACCGTTAAGCACTACAGACAATGCATTCACACAGGCATCTTCACTTGTTTGAGAACTAGCTTTTTTTTTTAAAAAAAAAAAAAAAAGCTATGTAATATACCTGCAATCTGACTTTTGGGGAGGAAAAATGTTCCTACTTGACCTGGATGAGAAGCAGCGCAGTGTAAGCACTTCTAAACAGCAGGTGATGCTGGCACAGTTTAATCAGTATGTGGGCAGAGTTTAAGTGTGTCGTAGACTGTAAAATCATGGTTGAAAAGATACACAAGAGCAGAAAATGTTTATTTTGATTGCGGCTGCTCCACCAGCCCGTGGGTGTGATAATCCTGCAATCTTTCAGGGGAACAAATGGCTTAGCTATGAAGTGTGCGTGCAACCCCATCTACTGAAACAAACCTAGATACGTAGTAGGTCTCAACTTCTTTGATAGCGGCAGCCAATTAGTTTACCAATGCAGGAGTTGGATATAAAACTCTACACAGAGTTTCGGCAGTGCTGCTCTGATCATTGCAAGTTATAACAAGTACACCTCCCTTGCTGCCTCTCGGATGTGATGATTAAAGAATCCACTGACATTCCTTCCCATGCAAGATGATTATTTTCTGGGTGTGGGGCAAATCACGGTGACTAAGAGTGTTTTCGTGACAGTCCTGGGACACTGTCATATGTAAACAAGTAATTTTTGCGAGGAGAGGGATTTATGAAGCCTGGTTTCTTGCGGGTCTTTGTGCCTAGGTTAATAAGGTCCCCCTGTCTAGTAAGGTGCAGGTTAAGAGGAGAGTTTCTAACGCTGCTCTCTCTTGTTGATTCTGTAGTGTGCAATGATATAGCTACCTTCACAGCACCGTGCTTCTCACAGCAAAACATTGGTCTGTGCCCTCTGTCTGGTTTTCCTTTTTGGCAAAAAGTTAATACTGTTAAGACATCTGCTCTTTCATCACGTTTGCTGGAAATTACAGAGTTAATTCAAAGGTTACATATGGGTGTGGAGGATGTCAGGGACCATCTGACATACACAATGATTTCCTCCGGAAACAAGATAAGGATTTATGGATTCACAATGACTAAGCACTGTCAGTGCTTTTAAACTCAACCACCTATGCTAGAACTTGTCAACATTATGTAAACGTAGTTGTGATTTGAAATGAGGCTTGTGTTTTTTTCACTAATTTGTTGATTGAGGAAGAGAGGGGAAAGGAGTGCTAACTAGCCTGAGTTGCCCTGTTCTACATGTAACAAGCTCTCCAGCCTCAGCAATACTAAAAAAAAAAAGTCAAAAGTCAACAGGCCACGTTTGAGTTCAACGCAAAAATCCATTTACATTACGAAAAGTTATTTGACACTATTCAATGATTTGGCATCTTCATATTGCAATTCACCTATACAATGTCAAGGGCTGCATGAGTCACAGGCTTACACAACAAATCAATATTTTGGACATTTTAGATACGTAAGGACTTAATGTTGCTTTATTTGGCCAGTTAGTGCTTTTTGTAGTAATCAAGAGTGAAGTTCTCCAACTCCCCACAAAAAACAACAACAAAAAAAAAAAAACACAACACGAAAAAACAGGGACCTGAATTGACATATAAAGAATACATGGTGACTCCAAACCTGAAAACCACTGGGCAATAACTTCACCAGGGGTTATTCCTGTGTCTACAGACAACAGCAAATGCTCCAAAAGCTAGTGCCAAGCCTGAGAAAACATAAAGATGACTTCCCTCTTCCACTATACTATATATAGGTATGGGTATTAGCTTTATTAGTGACATTAATGGACACAGTAGACTTAGCAAAATTAAAGCAAGTAGCTGAATTTTTGTGGCAGGCAGTTTTCTTAGAATTGTTTTTCCCCCCCTATACACGCACATAAGTTTTCTTGACTGTTTCAATGCTGATGAGCAAAATAGCATTATTAATATGGTTGCTTCAGAGAATTTAAAAGAACACAGCTCATTGATCAAGATATATCTGATTTGTTTTGCCCATCATGTATTGAAGATTTTTCCTTACAACTGAAAAGTGTATTGCCATCAGAAAAGCCACGCAGAAAAGCCACAATACACTTACCGAATGATGAGTAATTCAACCCAGACTCTCACAAAAGCAGGTAATGGGCCAAAGGCCTCCAGGATATAGGTGTAGTGACCACCAGATTTCTTAATGCATGTTCCTAGTTCAGCATAGCAGAGGGCACCTGTGAGAATTAAACTGTGGCATCACAAGAGATATGCAGAAATACCTTTCAAAACATTTATAAGCTAAGCAATGGAGCTGCCGTGGTATCACAACTACTTTTGAGATATTTTAATCTTTTTTTTTTTTTGTAAATTTTAATTCATTCAGTTAGTCTTGCAGTTAACCAAACCATACGTATATCCAGTTACATTTACGTGTAAAGCCACTGAACAAACTATTTGCTTTCAACACATTTCATTACTCATCCATATCTCGTGAAAAGGGACAACAAAAGCCTGTGTCACACCAGCTACCCCGGTTCCCCAGCCAGCCTGACTGCACCGCTGAGTGAAAGCCTTCTGACACATTTGCTTCTTATCAAATGATGATCAGTTCCTTTCAGCCTTAGAGATGCCTGGCTGAGCCGCTAAAGAAAAGCCTCAAAACCATATTACCTCTCCTCAGCCATAGGTGAAGCAATCAACTGGCCAAAATTTAGACGAAGGAATTGCAGATTAAGAATTTTCCTCAATAGTACTCCCAACATTTTACATACAAAATTCGGGGGATGGCTTAGCCCTGGCTTTTCAACACTAGTGCAGCGTTGTGCACTACTAATGCAACGAAAGCTCAGGCCTTTTCTGCATTGCCTTAAATACAGACCATGTTTTCAAAGCAGGAGTCTCATTTCATCCTCTGGTGCATTTACACTGACCAAAAATAAAACCCAAATCATTGCCGCACTGCTGCATTAGTTCATGCAGAAGAGGTTCAGGCCCCTTTGGAGCAAGTGCTAGAAGTAGCAGCTCTCGGAGATCTCCCCGAGGATGCTGCCAGCACAACGTGTGGCCCCGGTCATTATGGAGCAGGCAACAGGACGCTGCAACTATGAGGACCTGCATGAAGCCTTCTTCACCCATGCACCATCTCCTCCTGTTCCTTAGTGAGCCATCACCCAGTCACAAAGCCAGGGGATTCTCAGCTCCACGGGCGGACTACGTCAGTACCACGTCCGATAAATGTAGGCAGCCCTTTTAGAAGAGTCTGAGAAGCCAGCTGAAAACAGTAATAAAGTTTGTAAACACCACATCACAGAGTTAGCATCAGCAACATATATGAACTCATTTTGGCTCTGTTCCCCACATGCTTTTGTGTTGCAGTACTTTAAGATGAAAATTATAGTTGTCAAAACCACGTAACATGTACAAGACCCGTGAAGTTGTACCACGTTATGACAAATTGCATCCTTGTTCTTTTGCTTTTTTTGGGGCTTTGCAAAAATGTGGCTGCTTTTACCTGCTATTCTTCAGTGTACCTGAAAATAAATTAAAGGAATTCTTACAGTCACATTAAAAGAAGCTATTGATGGGTTTTCTCTTGCCAGTCTCTGCTGTTGAGGTTCAGGATGAAAAGAAATTGTGTTTCAATACATGTTATACACACAGACTCAGCAAGACCTTAAGTGATCTTTGCATATGATTTTACTATAATTAAGTCATGCAGGGAATTAAAAACACCCATGGCATAAAAAAAAATATGAAAAAAAACCACAACTGTAACACGTCAGTTTTAAAGAGATAGTATCTTTTGCTGGGCCAAATTACACAGTTCTTCATATCTTGAGATCGGGAAAATGACCTAGAAAATCCATTTGATAAAAGAGAATATTTTTTTTTTTTTTGTACAGACTTTACTTCACAGCCAGAAAATTACTACTATTAAAGTTAAAGCCAAAAATTCAATGCTTAAGCAAATTCTGTTTTAACTAAATCTAAAGACCAAGGTCTTCTGACAGGGCTACAAATTGCATCTGAAGTCTTTCTTTAGAGGGAATTTTTGGTTACAGGCAGGACTTCCACATTGGTACAAAAGATTAAGCTGCACATTGTATCAATACATTTAACATTTGACCAAAATGGGTCCTAACTTGCTTGTACTGTCTGTTTGGCTTGGGTGGGCTTAGCCTGTAAACAGCCCATGTTTCTTTTAAGCTCACAGCCAATTTACACAGGGTGGTATTTGCATGTTCCACCTACTAAGCAGACACGTGTTAGTTCATGTTTGTCCTCTTTACCTCCTGCCAGAAAACGAGTCGTTTCTGTTTTAAATAAAGCCAATATTCATGTTAGTCCTTCAGCTTCTTTGAGATTAACTCATTAAGTAGGTCAATGGACCCTCTGTCCCGCAGAGGCCAGAGTGGGGTTTCCCACTCTGAATGGGGGCTTTGTGTACACAACAAATAAACTGGCATTCTTCAGAATTGAATACTCTTCAAATATACACAAAAATAGCAAAAAATGTCACGAGAGGCAGGCCAGCAATAAAACTCATATTACAAATTTGTTTCCACCACACTGTTTTTTGCAGCGCAATCTTTCAAAGCAACATCATGAGAGGGGAACGAAGTAAAGAGCAGTAATACAAGACCGAGGAGAGAAGTTATTAGTGTTATTATTTTGCTCCCTTTCATGCCAATACAGCTTACGCCCAATGGGAATTATTCCTCTCAGACACTGCTTTAACCTCTAAGGAACTAAGTCGAGTTGTCTAAACACTTCACCGGCGTTCGAGCGGAGTGACCCGCATCCTCAGCTGCCGGGGGCCTTACAAGCAAACCGTGAACTACCTCTTACAGCCAGCAGAAAAACATTATACGTACAGCAAGCTGTACGGCATAAAACAGACATTTACTTTTCCTATTCCTTTAGGGACCCATAAGGAACAATAATTTACACTTCCAATCTTTACCGACCAGGTGCCGGGGGATATGGATTGCATACCTCTGTGCCCTCCACGCAACCTATCACGCAGCAAAAAACTTCTGTAGCCCTATTGGTCCTCAAGCTCCACACTGTGCCTTGCTATCCAATGGCAAAATCAGACAAATAATAGCAATAATCCACCAGCCGCCCCTCTGGACCAATTAGAAACTTGTAAGGGACTTACCGAAGAGCGAGAGGATACCGCACACTGTCCAGACAGTCAAGGACATGCCCACGCTGCCAGTGTTCTTCAGGATGCCTTTGGGAGAGATGAAGATGCCGGCTCCAATGATTGTGCCAATTATGATGGATATCCCCCTCAAAAGGGTCACTTTCTTCTTCAGCACAACTTTTCCCTCCTGGGCTGGCTGTCCGCTGTCCATAGTGGGCAACCTGCCATTAGCTTGCCCCTGCAAGTACCTTCCATTAGAGACCGTGGTTACAGCAGCTTTCCTAAACATGCTACAGTGCCACCAAGCACACCAACGGCAAGCACAGGCAAAAAGTTTGCAGCAGAAACTCAAGGGGTTTTTGTTTTGGTTTTTTTTTTCCTCTCTGTGTAGCCAACTACTTAAGTCTCTTCCTCTGCCTTCTCTTATCTTTCCAGCTGCTCCTACGCACAGGTAGCAAAGCTCCTAAAGTGTGTTTGAGCCTTGATACTGCGATCTGAGCACTGCTCAGGAATACCTGCGCTTTCACACTGCGAGCTGGTACTGCCCTATCGTTGGAAACCAGCTCAGCTTCCGCGTGGACTTGTATTTAAGCTCGTGTCATACCAAGTTACTCCAGCTGAATGATGATGCAAATTCTCCAGGTTTGCATCAGCCATTTGAGAAACCTCTGGCATTACTCAGCATTTTTTTTTTTTTCTTTTTAAACAGTAGTGGCATGTTGCACAACCGACCTGAGGGTGGTGAGAAGAACAAAGCACTCGCAAGCGAACCGAGCCAATCAAGCCAAGCACATCACCCTCGACACCCCGAGACACACTCCCAAATTTTTTTAAAGCAACTCAGAGCCAGAAACAAAAGCCTGCCTAAACACAAAGCTCGTCAGGGCGCAAAGGGAAAAGAAATCAAACAGGATACGTCATCCCTGGGTCTAATCCAATTTCTTGCTTGAAAAACTCCTCTTAACGAAAGTTAAGTTTGTGGGGCTTTAGCTTCTTGTGTTGCAGTTGATCAGCCTCTCTCACATCTATGTCACTTACCTGGAAAATCTCTATAGGGACCGGTACCTACCTAAAGAATATATATGACCCCCTTGTTACCCCGAGTTGCCTAGCAACACACCCAAATCAGCCTAATGAAAATCCTGGGTTATTTCCACAGTACAGTAATTTTCATACACGCAGCGTGTTTCTAGGATGTCGGTAAGCAACGCCGCAACGACACTTCCCCTTAAGAAATACTATGAATGTTTACAGCCACCTCGTGTGTGCGATCTGGCAGGAGACGGACAACACCCAGAGCACAGCATCTCCAGCAGCTCAGGAGTCAGAAGGGGGGTTTTGGATTATTACAGAGCTTCCCTGACCAGATAAACAGGTAATCAGATGCATAAATACTTTTGTTTCATGACCTGATGATCATTCAGATTCAAACCTGACAAGTTAAACTGCTAAAAAGAGGAGCATTCTCATAAAACAGAGGAAAAAAAAATCAATAGCCTTCAAGCACTTGTAACCTAAATCGAGGGACAGCCTGTGCAATACGTGCCAAAGGGGAAAAATCCTTCGTAGCGTAACTATTGCAGCTGCTCGTGGCTTCAGATTAGATCAGTGCAAAGAGAAATGATTACTGCAGTTACTGCTCTTACAGTTACTGCTTAATTAGGACCTAGGATTGAGGGCAAAAAAAGACAGCAGTTAGAACCTTTTATCATTTGAAAAGCAGGCACTGAGCTCAGAGCATTACTGTGAGAAAGAGGAGATCCTGCAGTATCAACACACCACAGCTGTAAAACTTCCATGTTTTTAAAGCCTCCTATTTTCAGTTATAACTCACCTGTAATGATTTGCACTGAGATAAAGGCAGGCATTTAAAAAAAAAGCTTATCTGGTTTAAATGCACACAGGTAAACACCAAAGCCATTGTAGCTTTTGACTACATGCTGGTCGTGCTTGCCTATTTTCTGAACACATCCTACCTCTCCTTCCATCTGCTGATGTGCACACTTCTCTGTACAGCTCACGCTCCCGTCGGCAGACGTACGTTGTACATCGCCTGCCCGACCTTTCAGGGAAGCGATTGCCCCTCCAGCACCCGCCGCAGGCGACCGTGGGCAGGACCTCCTCTGGTCACCCCATAGGCCAAACCAAGCTGATTTTCACGGCGTCGGTTACGTGCAAAGCCATGAGGAGGTGGTGCACTAGGCAGAATTGTTTTCCCCTGAGGTACATTTCAAAGGTTGCCCCCCCATAAGACTATAAATGCCTGAAGTAACTAACTAGATCACATCAAACCAGGAAAAAGCATTAACCACAGAACTGGGTTGGGCTGATGACCTTTATTTTAATTTTCAAAGGCTGTTTAATGAGGAAGCACAGGACATCTTAAAACATCTAATAATTTAAGGTAATCATTCTTACTAATACTTACCCTTTATTTACACAGGAAGATGGTTCCAAGATCACACCAAAAGCTCAGTAACCTCCCAGATGATCCCGAGGCAGCTCCCAGCAATCCAGCTGCCCGCATCAGTTATTCAGTAAAAACACTGGACAGTACAAGGGCTTTCAACTCTCCTTTGACCACTAGCCAGAAGAACACATTTGCCCGTCAGGCATGGCTATTAACGCTCTCCCACACAGGGAAAAGGGTGCTGGCTCCTTCTGTGGTATAGAGATAACATGCATGCAAAGTTTAGCACCATGTGAAATTCCCAGTGAAATTTCTAAGGCAGGAGCTAAGGAAGGCTGGATGCAGACAACTTTTTCCTAAATGCTGGCAGCTTGCTAGTGATCACACTATTTGTAGCCTTCCCAGTTAGTACTGTTGTATATGCTGTTTCTACTAAAAATAAACAAAAAAAAGGGAGCAGTTTTTCTCCTTTGAGTTCAAGCATTACTTCCAGTTATCGGTTCCACCCAGGATAGGGAATACTTATTTGATGTTGGGGGATTATTTGTTATATTCTGGAAATTTCATGAGAGTTGCTCCTCACCTGAGCCCAGTCCCAAGGAAGGCATGAAGGTGGAAAAGGCTCATTACTGTCTGCTGCCCCTCATTATACAGTACACTCAAAAAATCTGTTCCAAATATTTGTAGCTCACCAGCCACTTTCGTTTGAATTATTCATCACAGAGCAAGAACCACGGTGGTATCACTATGCAACCGTAACACACAATGCTCAGTGTCTTTTCAGAGAGCTCTTCTGAAAGCGCGGGGCTTAACCTGTCCAACACTCAGAACAACCCTTTTCTTCCATAAAAATCCACTTTGAAAAATGAACAAAAAGGTATAAGGTGCAATTTTCTCTAGACCAATGAAATTATTTGAAGCAATGTTTCTAAAAACAAAAGTAAACCTTCAACCTCTAACAGCAGCTGGCATTGTGCACAGCCTTTTACTGTTTCTCTCTGGTTGTTTGGGGTTTTTTTCCCCAATTCACAGACATTTTCTCCCAAATGTTTTAAAGCATAACCAAGATCATCACTGAGAAACAGTTCCCTTTTGAATCTCACCATCAGCCTTGAAATACCTATCCACCGTCTGTTTCAAACAGAAATCCTTACTGGTCGAGTCTGCGAGTCCTCCTCCGCCTGCGCCCTGCAAAGAGCGAAGCCAGCAGCCAAGGAGCCAGCTCCCCGTGCTGGGTCCCTGTCACTGCCGGTGGGCTCTGGCCGCCAGGACCGGTTGCGCTGCGGGGATCTTTCATGGTACGAATAACACAACCTTTCTGTCAGCTGCACCACGCTCCTCCAGCAAATAAAATACTTGAGCATCATGAGAAATAATGATACTACAAGTGTTTCACAGGCTGAACGTGCCTGATACGGGGGCACTCCTGTTTTTCCACACTAGTACAGCTTTGTGCAAAATACCTGGACACAGCTATATCTCCAATTCCAAAGAAGCTACAATTTTGTTATTTCCCCTGGGGAACGCTACGAAACACACACACAGAGCAAACTGAAGGACCTAAAATTCAAGCCTGGACTTGAGTTTCCACTTCTCAAGCCCACAAAAACTCCTTAATTTCCAGCGAGCATACTTTGACAATCCGTCTGAGCACTTGTACATCAGCTTATCGCATCGAGCAAATCCAAAGAGTCACAAGCCAAGCCTCCAGGCCACACGTTGCCACACTGACTGGAGACATGGGAATAAAAAAGGAAGTACATCAAGACTGAAGAGGCGAGGCAAGCCCCAAACTCTTTTGTTGTGGGTGGCATGGTATGAAAAAGTTGTTTAGAAAACAGAGCTGAGTCTTCTCTGTATAATGCAGAGCTGTTTGTGAGCCTCGACAAGCAGCCCTGTAGGAAGGCGGTAGTCTGGTTTCAAATGTCAAAGGAGAACAAAATACCTAAAAGTATTTGTTTCATGTAGATAATCTAGCATTAAAAAGTTTTGACTGGGAATTTTCTGCAGCTTTTGTAGTGTTGAGAAATAGTTTAACTAGTATTGAGAGAAAAAAAAATATCTGTAAGCAATTTAAGAACTAAGGTGTCACTGGGAATTAAGTGAAAATAGTATCATCATGAAGGATACAAAAATCTCAGTAGATTGGGACAGGTTTTTAAGTTATAATGCGAATCTAGAACTGTGAGAACACTAAAACAACTTATTCTCTCTACTACAGGTCAAAGCTTCAGTTAAAAATAGAATTACTGAGAATGTTGGGGGGAGTGTTGTTTTGTAGTCAGGCACTCACAAATTATTTGCTTAATTATTTTGCATTCCACTTTGTGCCAGATACAAAGCAGATATTTAGAAGAAAAACAAAAAAATGAGAAGGAATGAAATACACATCCAGCTCAGAGGCTTTAAAAATAAGACAAAATCCTATTAGAAATCCAAAAGCAATTCAAATGTTATTTCTTATATTTTCAGAAAAAAGCTTCCAACAAAATGCCTATGCAGTCAGCAAATATAAATCTGGTTCCAAGAAGACTGCAGGCAGTGATAGCAGTTTAGAAGGCAAATACTTCTGAAAGTTTCCCTGTCTTCAATTTGCTGACAGCTGCCAGTATTTTCAGCTGGAAAAGGAAAAAAAAAAAAAAAAGGAATCTCTCCTGTTTTTCTCACTATTAAAGCTTTATTTCAAAATGCATGATGATTTGGGCTGAATGGTTTGACCTTTTAATTATTTTTTTTTCAGCAGACAAGAATCATTAGTGCCTGCTACACCAAGCAAGAAAGCTCCACATGAGAGAAAGCCAATTCTTGTTGAAGCCCTCTGTATGTGAAAACATGGTTATGTTTTATACCATCTCATTTTCCACATTCAGGATATATGCAATTACAACCTAAGCAATGCTGTACATAAATATTATTCTTGAGTTTTTTGTGTTTGTATTTCTCACCAGCAGAATGAAACAAGAATTTTCAGAGTCACTATGTTATTGTTCCTCAGCTTTTGGATGCAAACATTGAGACACCCCACGGCTTTTAAGAAATCAAGACCTCGGGGTAAATTTCCATCAAAATTGCATGTGCCAGATACCTGGCACAATGGCAAGATTGCTGTCAGCTTCAGGGAGTCAGGAATATACTTGAGCTGTCTCAGGCTAGGCTGAATTAATCAGCACTTCTGAAAAAAAAAAAAAAATTTCTAAAAACACCAAGAAAGAAACAGAATTACCACCAAGAACATTTTCTTTCCTAGCTCATTTCTCCATTTTCCCGACAAGAATTCTTCACACTAGATAAAAAGCTTATAATCTGAAGAAATCATACAACAGCTGCCTAGATTATCCAATTTAGGCTTGGCTATTTAATTACTCCCTATTTGCTTTTATTGTATTTGTCATACAATTTATACAGTTTCACATATACAAGAAACAGGATCCTGGGGCATTTGCTTTACTCCTCTATTTGGCCAGGTGCTGTACTTTATGTGAAACGTATTTTTCCAGTATGAATCAAATCTTTCTTTTCTTGAAAGGGTTTAATGCTACTTATCCCAACTCACAGGTGTGACAGACAGATTCAGCCACTGAATTCTGGTACCAAAATAATCTATCCAAAATCTTGGAAAGAAGAATTTCAAGAACTTGAGCAAAGTTTTAGTTTAGTGACCACTCCATGGGGAAATCTTTCAGATCACTTGTCTTAATCTGACTTCCAGCTCCTTCCTCTCACTCTTAATAGAAGGTCACTCTCCTGTCAGGTTTAGCAAGCTCAATCCCCTCCCGTTGCATACAACTTAGCCTAAATGGAGCATACATTCAAAGTTATTTGATTTTTCTGAAACAGAAAACTACACTCTCACCCAAAAATAATTGTAATGGGATTTTTAGTTCCCTTCTCATTCCTCTCTCAATGGCCAGAAGCAGCAATAGTTGCATCTATGGATTTCCCTTTTGGTTCATTTAATGTAGCTTTTTGTCTGGAGACCAAACAAGTCTTGGCCACAGCCTCTTGCAGGTCATGAATGCAATAAGGTCAGGCTCCAGTCAATAAACTGCCAGGTGGTCAGGGCTTCTTTAGCATCAGCAGCAATGGCACGACATGTGCATTGAGAGAGATGGACAGAAGCATCTCAATTAAGGGTTGAAGCAGTAACAGAGTTTACCACAAGAAGGGATTCAACTGCAGAACAGCAAAAGGACGCGTGCACAGAAATGCTTCACTGGTGGTTGGTGGTCATCACGCTGTGGTCATAATTTAGCACTGAAATGCAGCCTATGGCTCCTACAGGGAGTCATTTTATTGGCATCTAAATGTGCATACTATGTCTTCCTGAAGTATTAAAACCTCTATCAGAAAAGGCATTCATTTGGAGCAGGGCCAAGGCACTTCAGCAGTTTGTACGAGGGCAGCTCCATATATTATTCTCATATTTCAATAGAGAGGAGCACCTTAGTGTGCAGGTCAGCCTTTGTTTCTTCTTTGAAAGCAAAGTTCCTCTTTTCTACATTCACAATATATCCTTCAGACACACTGTCTATTCAAGTGTCGTAATTTTATCATGTTTTGTGACATTTAGTAAGAAGATTATGAAGCCAGTGTACAGGAGATACATGCAGTGCATGGGGATGATAAGGGTATCTCCGTCTTGTCTACTCTAGATTTCAAAATTTTGTGTAAAACAGCTACCATGTCAGAA
This sequence comes from Cariama cristata, assembly GCF_000690535.1. Classification (NCBI taxonomy): domain Eukaryota; kingdom Metazoa; phylum Chordata; class Aves; order Cariamiformes; family Cariamidae; genus Cariama; species Cariama cristata. Next base: position 19,031 of record NW_009637395.1, on the reverse strand, counting down.
ATCTGCCCTCTTCCCCCTCACCACATTTGCAGGGTGGTACAGGTTACCCAGAGCCTCAGAAGTCAAGTCTCCAGGACAATACAAAGTAGTGATGTGGATTTCTAAGTACATTTCAAACTCGTGCTTCACATATACACTTGCCAACAGCTCAACCTCCTCTGTGTATAATGCATCACTTCGGGCCTTTTTCCATCCTTCCCATGTTTGATCTAGTCCAAAGATTAAGAGAGAAAGCTCTTCACCAAATGCCTCCACTTTTATCATAGGCTCTTCTACAACAAAACGGATACTAACTACAGTGTTTTATTCTTTGTTAGTATTTTGCTTGCACTTCAAGGAGGAGAGTCGAGAGGACTTTATAAAAGCTCACTTTGAGGATGCCTGCCTTAAAATAAATTGATATAATCAGTATTACTCACACTTTTCCATAGGGTCCAGGCCCCGCGCTGCAGGGAGGGTGGCAAGGACGGGTTCAACAGGCTGAAAGACTCCCAACTCCTGACACACACACCTGAAATTCGGAGCCAATACAGTAGAGTAGAAAATACACAGTCAGCCATCTCTACAGCGAAAGCAAATCCTGCCCACTGCATAACCTGTCACATGCAGAAGGGAACCTTCCCCTTAACTATACGATCCTGAGTATATAGATATCTCCATTACAGGGTACTCCATCAGCTTGACGAGTCAAAGTACAAATTGTACTCGAGTAAAAACAGTCCATGAAGTTAACTATGGTCATTTTCAAGTAGCACAATACCTCCCTGTAAAAGGTACTCCTTCTGCATACAGAAGACTTGAAGAGGGAGCACAGAAAGATGCTGCACTGTAAATCATGTGAACACTTAAGGAAGAACTGGTCCAAGTACCATAGAAATTTAAGTTGGGGAAAACTTCACCTGCTCCTGTATCAATTTCTATTCAGGTTACACAATGCAGGTTTTTATCTATTCTTAAAGAAAAAATTGGAATAAATGTTTATTTGGACAGGAGTATAGTCTAAGCAGAGAGATCATGCTAATCATCTGAGTGTACTTTTTATTAATAATTCATTAACTTCAATTTATTAAACCCTTTCAGAGAAACTAGGGAAAATACCCCAATTTGGTTTTCTGAAAAAAAGCATAGATTTAAAGGTATCTCCTCAAACATGATAGAAATGAGTTTGTTACACAAGGGATATCTTGCTATTAGTTGTTGCTTTATTTTCAATTTTCATCTTTATTCCTCGCCTTTCCTCCCACTTAAAGCTCACTCTCTAAATTCTGAGCTAAGCAGGGGCCATTTAGAATTTCCTCATATTTTTCCATGCCCCTTTCCAAATGGGAAAGGCTTCACTGCTCTTTTGTCTTCAAGGAAGAAGAGAAGAGGCACTAACAGTCAAATACCAAAGAGTGCCAACAGACCCTGTAGCCGGAGCAGAGAGTTTTTTGATGGGCTCTCCTCTTTGTATGGACGGCCTTGCTAATCTTCACAGAATGGAGGAGATCACCATGAAGCACAGTGCAAAGGACTGAAAGGTCAAAGTAGTAAAGAATTTTATTTTATAGAATGTATTTCGCATTATATTTCTAATATTGCTTCTCCTGACAGAAGCTATTCTGAACACACTGAGCGACAAAATAGAAATTCAACCTCCTGACAATTACTCTGTCAGAGAATTGGAAATGAGAAACGATGCTCCGAGCCACTGGCCGTCTTCCTAACTCCCCTTTCATCTCCCCATGAAGGGTAAAAAGTCCAGTTTTTTCCGGAAAAGTTGCCTTTCCTCTTGTCTGCTGCATGGCACACACACACGGCCATGAATTTGGAAACCCGTGCACCGACACAGTGGAGCCACAGTGACAGACGAGTCCCTCCAAGATTTGGGAGAGCTTCTTATATACCCTGTTTTAATTATATCTTGTGAGCTTAACTCACCCCAGCCTTATCTATCCAGGTACACGAAATCCACCTCTATACGCTTCGGGGTCTCCTAATGAGTGAATTTATCTTGTTCAATCTGAAAATGAAGTAAGCTTTCCAAGGTATCATCTGCTTCATACATTTTCTTTTGATTTCAACAAACAATACAAATGCAATTTTCAATCACTTAGGCTAAAGACTGAAGCTAAAGCTCCTCGTATACACCAGGGGCAGAACTTTTTCCATCACCTCTTATGCTACGCTGAGCATAATAAACTCAAATGACATGAAGTCACAATATGTCTTGTCAGAAAGAAAGTTGCAACTCCTTGGGGTAAAAGACCCGTACATTTTTATTTCCTCTTGCATGGCCTTGCATTTATTTCCTCTTCTCCACTTCTGATAATTACTGACTTGGGAGAGCGGCGAGAAAGGTGGGGAGAAAAGCCAGGAATTGTGCCAACCTCTGGTTTGAAAAAGTTGTTTTCTTCTCTATTTTGGCAGTAGAATTTTGCATTAGTTTTCTTGCATTCCATAACTGTAGCTATCGCTGACTTAGTTTATAAGGGGAAATTGTCAGAGTATGCAAAAATAATTCCAAAGCTAA
>NW_009637395.1:0-16488 GCF_000690535.1 Cariama cristata | reverse complement strand
CAGGAATGCTTCAGCCTCTATATTCTGGATTTTCATGTGTCTGTTGGCAGTTTCTGTAATTGAAGCAGCAGATTCAAAACTCAGCACCACAAAATATATAATGAGGTGTAACAGTACCAAAAGTTTACTGGGTTAAAAGTAAACCTACAACTATTTTCTTCAGCAAATAAACCTTGACAGTAAAAGAAAAATTCTGGGAACAAAACCAAATATGCATCGGTTTGTTTTTTCCTTGAAAATAAACGTCCAGGTGCTTAGCTATCATCCAGAGAGCGAACATTTCAGCACACAAGGGAGTACACAAGAATGAATGAAAGGACTTTTGGCTCTTTTCTCTGCAATCGGTTGACAGGCTACACTCTATGTGTATTTTAATGGAGCCTAGGGATTACATGTCCTTGTCCCTCTTCAGATATGAAGAGAGCCAGCCATACCTGAGGCATTACTATAAGGACTGCAAGACAGAACCAGCAGCCAAAATGGCAGGCAAGCAAGCACTAGCACAGCTCTAGCGTGATCAGCACAAAAGTAAAACCACCTCTTTATTTCAGTCATCACTTTGTAGTGTTGCCTATCAACTTCAGGTTCAGAATCTGCCCCTGCATAAACATTGACCTATTGGGAATATCTATCACCTTGAGAAAGGGTTACTTCTTTCCTCCAGACAAGAAAGATGTGTGGTTTAAACCTCTTAGTTACCAAAATCTCCTTCCTATCTAGCTGCCAGCTAACTAGTCAGCTTTGCACAATAATCTAATAACATGAATTGCAGTGCATAATCTCTGGTGTTTAAAATTAAGATGCTGCTCACAGTTATGCTCAGCTTATCTGCACAGCTTTTCTGTTTCCATACTCCTCTTCTGATTTGAAATTATAGAAATGTATTTGCATTCAAGGTTCCTCAATATATTTTTTGTTTCTTTTTCTGTTTATCAGAAGGATATTTTCATCTCCTAGAGTCTGACACCATCCTGAAGAGCAAAACATTATAAACATTACAAGCAGTGTGCATTCAAATAAATTACATGTTTAAATGTGTCAGTTAAATTATAATGCTCAATTAGACAGCTAATTATGTCAAAAATGCAGTTGTGTGCATAAATTGATGGCCACTCCCCCAGCCTGCCTGGCTGCTTCCATTCATATATTGTCCCTTTATAAGCTTTCTCTCTCAAATATCACTTCGTGGAAGGTTTATTTAAGTGCAGTCATACACTGCTTTACTGTTCTTTAATTTTTAAAAAATCATTTCAAATACCACTCAATGTTCGCACTGAGTTTTACTACCTGCCATCAGAATTTTAATGGCAGTAGGATTTGTGGACCAGGTTCCCAGACTTCTCAGGGTCACATTCCTGAAGGGTTTTCCCTCTGTTTATGATGTCTTACTTTCCAGGATGCTTTTTAATCACCCTCACTGCATCATTTTACAATAAAAAAATAAATTTCTTTTAAATTTACATGCATAAGTGAATTTTACAGATGACCTTTTGAGTTAAAGAAGCTGTCCATGAAACCATAACTGACACACTTATATTTATAAAACACAGTATTAAACTTGCCATTGCACTCATTAATACTAGCTAGAACCTGGAAACCAAGTAGGAAGAAGAGTCTGTCAGCATCAATTAATCAAAATTTGATTTAAGGATAGTACCTCGGTATGACAAAATACATCCTCATATGTATTCGTAATATCTCATCCCACAATCATCATGCAAAATAGATCTTTTCAGATATATTCTCCATGTTCTCACCCTTCATTCGGTTTCTATAGGTTTACAACGTTTATTGGCAACCAAAGTGAAGCATTTATATACAGCAAAAATCCAAGCTCTCATAATTGATGAGATCTGTGAAGAGCTAAGCGATTTGTTTGGTGTTTCCAGACAGTTACATATCTCATTTCTTACAATATGAAAGGAATCATCAGTAGACTTCATCAGTAGACTTCATCAGTATCACTGTGTTAAAAATCTAGGCAAAATAAAGACAGTATGATACCACCAAACAGATAAAAGTAAACTCCACTCGAGCTCAGCATACAGCAGCATTTCAGGCAGTCAGCTGTTCTTTTCAGTTCTTATGTTCAGATAATACAGAAAAACTAATAGTGGGGGAAAAGAAACAAGCCTGACCATTTTACTTTTTTTCTAGCTTTTTGGTCTTTCTTCTGAATTGTCAGAGGTAGAAGTTTTATTTTAAGTTCTAAAACCATTGTCATACATCTTCTCCATACTGTCAGGCCATAAGAACCAAAATTATTTGTGAAAGTGTTCTCAGTCAGCACATATTTCCTGATAATCCATTTAAGATACCTCCCAGTGAAGAAAAAAACAGCTGAAATAACCCCATGTCTGTAGTTCTGGGTGTATATGGTAGTAAAATCCAGCTCCTTGAAACATCTAAAATTAATCTGGATAAGTACTGCAAATGACAATGTCTGAACCTACTCCAATTTTGACAACGCAAGAGACAAAATGATCTTTTGTATCTTTTTTTTTTTTTAAATTTATTACCTCTGTGGTCATTCAAGAAGTAAATCCTTCATAATTATGCTCTGCTTTGTCCTTTCAGGACTTGTAGTAGCTCCTCTGAAGTATCTTGACAATTGAAATTAGGGAATTCCAGGCTATGTTTTTTATGGTACATGCTACAAATTACTAAATTCCACTTTGGAACCAAGAATTCTGTTTAAGTCTCTTTTCAAAAATGGCATTAAAATTCACGCATCAATTTCTGACACGTCATTTTGAACCAGTAGTCGTGGTACAACAGACTCTTTGAAATATATAGAAGTAGAGTTAGTATTTATCATTTGGTCCTGGGTCTCTGAGCAGTGCCAGTCCGTCAGTCTACAGAATCAGAGAGTGACACTGAGAGGGGCTAGAAACTGCTTAGAGATTTTTAAAGGTTCTTATGACTGTCATTAAGCTTGCTGCTCCACAGCAGATTGAAAAATGCGAGAGGTTTTGCAGCTGAAGTCACGTGTGTGTTAAAGAGGATTAACATGAACAGGCAACTAGCAAATGCCAGTTTCTTTCTTTCCTTTTTTTTTAATCCTCCTTTCTTTCTATCCTGCAATAAAACCTTTTTTTTTTTTTGGCCTTCTATATATTTTCTCCCTTTTGGAATAACGCATACAGGAAGCTGGAAGTCATTTAACAGATGCATCTAGCACAACAAAATTCTGTGCTACAGACTCTGAGGATGCAGACTGCGTAGTAAATCTCACTCAAAGCATAGAGTATTAAATCACAGAACCACTGGAACAATGCAGGGTTACAACTGTTCATTTGCACAATTCAGTTGTTGCATGCTTATCTCTGCATTCTCTCATGTCCCCAGTGTGTATATCAACAAAACCTGTTCAGTCAGAAAAACACCTTTGGGTTAGCATCCAAAGTCATTGCAGACAGATATAAAAGAGAAGTGCTTTGGGTGAATCACACTAAAAGGCAGCCTCCACCAAGGGAGAAGGCAGCACTGCTGCTTTTGGACGTGGTGCAGCCCCATCTCATCAGTTGGCCAGCTTTCACCTTCAGCTACCTCTCCTAAACATTAATGGCATCACAGTTTGACCCAGTTCTAGAATTACTATTCACACACAGTAGGTTGGCCGAGCATGGCAAGAAAACCGGAGAAACAAACATTGTAACTAATATATCTCACCATTTTTCCGGGTCCGAATAGTTTAATCAATTAGTTGTATAATTCTTCATGTTGAAGCCTTTCCATGATAACCTGACGTGTTCCCCTGGTGCACTCTCAACTAAAAATAAGGGAAAGAAAATATACAATTTTTTTTTTTCTAGTGGAAAAAAAATGAGATCAGAGGTCTGTGGTTATTACAGAGCCAGTATTATTCATCTTTGTCTTCTAGGAACATTTCTTTTCCCAACAAAGAAGTAATTTCTGGTTACCTCATTAACTGCTGTATACCAGCTCAATGCCACCACCTCAAGGTCTGGTAAATCGAGTTTCCCAGCAAATGCCATCCACCTGCAGGCCACGAAGGGCTGACTACAGCTGCAGTTCCAAAGTTTCTTGACACAGAAGTTGCATCTGAATTACCACTGCTTTAATTGCCAGAACACATCTCCACCATGAATTTGCATAAGCCCTTTTCAGACATACTTCAACTTGGGGGAGAGGGGAATTTAAAAAAATGATGTTTTCTTTACTTTTGCTTGAAACTTTTTCTTTTGCTTTAGACCATCCACTCATATTAAAAAAACCACACCTCACACTGTTTAAATTCCTTGCTTTCAGTTTAGAGGGAAGTTTTCTAAGATGCTTTTTTCAACAACTTTAAGGAAAACTATGAAAAAAAGAAAAAAACAGACAATAAATCTTGGTCTTCACTGATTTCTATCATAGGATTTTTTTTTTCCATTATCATTCTTGAATATCATTCACAAAGCAATTTGACATCTGTACGCACTTAAACTATGAACATCTCAGCATTTCCCTTTTAAATTCCTCAGGAAGTAGTGGTCAGGTTTAAATGCCAAGGATGAGGAAGATAAATTTCTGAATGGGACCTCTGAGAGACAGATTATAGCACATTGTAACTATCACATTAAGTTTTCTCCAAGTGGAAAAAAAAGCAAAAAGTAAAGGAGACCCCTGGGTCTCTTACACTGTTCATTTAGGTCTGAAAGCTTTGTAGTGCTTAAACACGTCAAACTAATTCCCCCAGAAAAACCTCAAACAAGTAGTATTTCACTTTTTTGAGTAAAGCGCTCTCAAAGTGCAAAGTTGGTTGAGCCCATCTGAGCTGTACATAGGAAGAAGTGGCACATTAATATCGTGAGAGACTGATCTCACTGTGCTCAAAACCAGACTAATGCCTTAGTGCAATATCTTCCTCTCATGCTCTTTTGTGAGTGAACTTGATTTGGGCCAACTCTGCCCTCAGATATGGCTCCAAAAATCGTGTCGTTTGGATATCAGAATAAAATAAACAGGATTTTTTTCCACCATAGTTGTTTCATTTAATTTCTTATAATTCATGTATTCTTCATTCAATTACCTTCCACTAGAGAGTCTATCTATGTTTCGGACCTTAATGAGCACACGATAACCTTCAAGAGATACCCGTTTGCTGTGTTTAAGGCAGTAACTACTTGAATGCTATTCAGTTCTCAGAGATCTTAAACTGCTGCTTATTCAGCTGGAGTTTTCTAGACATAAAAAGCACTACTTCAGCAGATTACCAGCCATGAACTTTTTCAATATATGTCCAATAGCAAATTTAAAAAAAAAAAAAGCATTCAGACAGATCTCATGGATCACAGTAAGTTTGGCAGATCCTCATTTTGAAACAAATAATATTTGCACACTGAAATCAGTAGCACTACTATTACTCCCAGTATGTAGGACTGAAATCGGTAACTCTACTATTACTCCCAGTACGTAGGTTACATTTGAACAACAGAGAAACCAAATTAAAAGGAAGAAAAATTCAGTTTCATGTTCTCTTGGGAGGAGACAGGGACGAAGGTCCATAAGCAGCTTCTTGCACCCAGTTGTTCAAAGAAATATGTGTTGGCTGCACGCCAACCGCTGTCATGAACCATCAAGAAAATGCTGAACCTGATAATATAAACCACCTCCGCTGTGAAAGTAACTCTAGCAGCTGGCAGTAGTAATCAGGAACACAGTAAATTTATTTATCATACTACACAAGGTGCACGAAAGAAAAAGGGAAGCAATCATTACATTTACTTTCTGTACAACAATGAAGAAAGAAATGCAAGGCTGAGTCTATGCGATTTAACTATGCTTATTCCAGAATCTCATCCAACAAAATAATCACCGACTAATCTCAGCATGTAACTGCAGAGATGCTGATGGTACTGACCATTTTACTTTTACACGGCTATCGAGCAATTTGTTTTATTTTAAACAGAAAGCAGTCCACCCTCCTTTGGCTGTTTGGTTCAGTACAAGCATTATTAATATGTAATTCGCTTCTATTGCTTTTTTCATAATTTTCATCGTAATCTTGTGCTTGTGGTATCACTCTTTGCTGTGAAAAACATTACAAATTAGGGAATTATGAACAGCAAAGTGGGCTTATTTTAGAGTGCGTGTCAGGTTTTCTAATGGAAAATTTTGGTAATTTTCTCAAAACTTCTCCCTTGTGCATAACAAACAGGGAATTTTTCACTCTGCTTTTAAAAAGAGGAAAACAATTTACAGCCTCCAAATGACTGTGGACCATGGGAGGATCCTGAGACTTCTGTTTTCACCACCTGCCCTTTCCTATTTCTTGTATTCCTAGCTAACACCACAAGTCCCACTGCCTACCCAGTGACTCCTATGCTCAACTTTAATCTGTTAAGTAGTCCCATGCATTTCAGTAGGATTTAAACTGCAAACTCTTTAAGGCAGGGATTAGGTCTTTAATTTACAAACATCAACCAACTTACACGACAGAAATTCCTCAGACCACTCTGTACACTGGCACACACAGAGATCTTCTCACTCCGAGTATTCATGCTGCTGTGCCTACTCCGGTGCCGCTGTCCATCCACACCGGCTCATTGACGTGGCAGGCATCTCTAGCATTTGTAGTATAAACACAGCAACAAGACTCAGTCAGTTCTCAAAACCCAGCTGGGTCCAACGCTATAGAAAATAAAGCCACATGGCACAATGTGCTTCCTCATCCAGTTCTACTGATGGATCAGAACCAAAGACTTCCTCATAACATGGGAAGCTGAGCAAGATCATCACTGCTTCACTAAAATTGTTGCAATCAGCTGTGTAATCAGCATGCTAGCCTCTGTCTCTTCCCTGGAATATTGTAAGATGTGCAAAAGCGGCTCTTGAGACTGCTGTAATTCCTATACTTTTGAGAGGAACTCCTATTCTTTTGAGATGACGCTGTCTATACAACAAGGTTTGCCATTACAACTACACCTATTGGCAACGGAGAGGAGAATACATCACTTTGGCAACCCAAATAAAGATAGCAAAATCCCTGGTGTAGAAACAGATTCACTACCAGCTGAGTACTTTCGCAGGCTTAGGTTATGTCATTTGTTATTTTTTGTACTTTGCAAATACTCTGCACCTCTGCTAGACAGTGTTCTCCACCTTCACCATGTTAACACCGTGACATATGCTAACATATGTTACCATAGCCATTCCAGTGCTGGCAAGGGCAGCATGAATGTTCAGCAACTCTGACTTTTTTTTTTATTTGCACCTTTTCTACGAGGAATAGAAACCCTTCCTGGAGAAGGTGGATTCACTACAATACTGCTCTTTTTCTCCTTTCAGGTGTGGATCATCAGAGGTAGACAGAGGTTAGACTGGGCTCATCAAAAGACACAGAACATGCAGAGTGTGCTGCAAGAACTGTCACGTTTTCACCCCTTGCCCTGTTCTAAGTTAACAGGAAAACTATGCGTGATTAATTTTTTAAAAATTGGAAAAGATGATGCCTAAGGCACCTCTAATCAACTTGCTAGCGAGGTACGTACAATTCTGCCGCAGTCCTGCACGGCAAATAAGCTACATAGAATTTTAATACAGCAATTACCGCCTGCCACTTCAAGATAATGATTACCTACCAACCCATTTAAGATGTGTGTGTATGTGCATCAACAAGAGGGATAAATTGCAAGCTCCTTCAGAAGAGGAGGCAGCAGAATGAGGTTTTTATCAGATGAACTAACCCATAACACTCAAGGAGGGTAAAAGAAGTCATCTAGGGGAGGTAAACTTAGAGGCTGCAAGGCCTCTTTACAATGCTGCGGGATTAGATAATGGTGGCATAACAAAAACAAGAAACAGGACCACCCATCCATGTAACAGCACCTACTGTTAAGGTAAAGGCTGTAGTCTGCCTAATATGCTGGCATGGACATATCTTTGGGAACAGAAAATGTTGGTAACCGAGGAAATAACACTGGGAAAAGTGAAAAGAGGGTTTGGAGGGCACACCTGTTACATGGAAAAGGGGAACTTGAAAAAATTGCATCACTTCCCCCTCTTCTCCTTGTCTTTCTGACCTGTCTCTGAGCTCCTCTGCTTTTCAGACACATCCGTATAATCCTTCTGGGCCATAAAAGGTTCTCACAACAAAAGGTGGTGTGGTTCCTCTGCTTATCTAGCATTACACAGCCCAGCTTTAAACCAGTGCAGCCAGATGGAGAGTCAGAGGTCACTGGTTATTTTTAAGCTCTACCTCTCTAGGAAAAGCTTTTCCCATGGATGTTAACTATTGGGTGAAGTAATTGTGTGTACTCTAGTGTATGCTAGATCCAATCTACGGCAAGCTTCTCTCTAGCTACACAAAAGTAACACTATGTATTATTATGGCATAGTGATGGACAAAATTTGGCAGAAAATCTTAAGGGAGAAAAATGCAAGAAGCTGCCCTTGGATGGCAAAAAACCTATCATTACCCGTGTAAGCATGGCTAGGCACAATTTTCTCATACTTGGGACTAGCAGACCCTGGGAATACAAAAGGAATCACAGAAGAAACAACTTATTGCTGCATGCCTCCACCCCAGTCAAGCAAGGGAGCAGCTGTGAAAAACAGCCCAGCTTTCTAATGAGTTTCACAATAGTGCAGAGATGTATTCAGAAAAACAAGAGGTGACAGTGAGAAACAGTGTAATGTTTCAGAAAACTGCAGGGTTTTTACCTCTGTGGGTCGAGGCTGAGATAATACATTTGTTGCAGTTAAGTCTCCTCTTTTGTTTGGGGTTTTTTTTAGAGTATGAACCCACTGTGTTCACAAAATTCTACCAAAACCTTTGATCATTGGTCCTTTATATAGGACGTATATGTACATATAAACACACAACTCTACACTACTTAAGATGGGGTTGTTTAGTCTGGAGAAGAGGAGGCTGAGGGGAGACCTGATCGCCCTCTACAACTACCTGAAAGGAGGTTGTAGTGAGGTGGGGATTGGGCTCTTCTCCCCGGTAATTAGCGATAGGACAAGAGGAAATGGTCTCAAGTTGTGCCAGGGGAGGTTCAGGCTGGACATTAGAAAGAACTTCTTCACTGTTAGAGTCGTTAGGCATTGGAACAGGCTCCCTAGGGAGGTGGTGGAGTCATCATCCCTGGAGACGTTCAAAAAACGTCTAGATGTGGCACTTCAAGACATGGTTTAGTGGACAGGGTGGCATCAGGTGTACGGTTGGACTTGATGATCTTTGAGGTCTCTTCCAACCATAATGATTCTATGATTCTATGATTACTAGGATGACAACCATTTGAGCTGTAGACAGCATGAAAATGCCTACACAAGAATTTTCACTAGAAATTTTTGAGCATGAGATTTGTCCTCCTCCTCTAGACAACTGCAAAAAAATCATAAAACGGAAACAGAAGCTGGAAGGTAGATTCAGAATTTCAAAAGGATTTTTACAGATTTTTCACATTCAATGTCATAAAGTTCAGTAATTTAGAAAAATGAAAGGAAAGTTCCGTCACAGATTAAAAACTGAAAGAGAGTGCTTTTTAAAGTAGAAGATCATTGAGTTACAATATACTCAATGGAATTGTAATAAAACGAATGCTCTTTGCTGTGTTTATTGGCAAAGTGGGAAATGGCGTAAAACAGAAAAATTGCTGATGGCACAGTAGTAGTAAGAATTATGAGGAAAAAAATTTTAAAGTCATAGTAATACTAAAGTATGGAGAAATACAGTGTCAGACAAAACTGAGTCTAAGCAAAAGCCATCTATGAACAGAGAAGTCTTATGAATTACTACAGTTGCAACATCTCAGGACAAAATAAACAAGAAAAATTACGCAGTTACTGAGGAAGAGCAATAGTGGGGACTTCCACTCAGTATGAAAAAAAGAGGTCAGAGGAAGAATATTCAAGTACATGCTTCAGAATATCCTTCCTGAACACCTCCAAAAATACACTTTTTATTACCACTTGCAGCTTTATGAAGACCTGCAGCTCTATTTCTACTCTACTTCTAACGTTTCGATCTCTTGTACGCAATCACACATTGCCCAGCTCCCATTTTTGCAAAGAGCCCTTGGGTCTGTTTCTTTCAACAGTTCTGCTCTCACCAGCCCATTGCCCTCAGACCGTGTCACCAATTACATCAGAACTCAACGCAAACATCACTGACTTCAGAGTAGTCACACAAGTACGCATAGGATCTGGGATGACAGGGCTACGTGGACACCAAGTAGCACTGAAACAAACCTGCTGACCATACAATACAGCACATCTTCCTGAGCCGTGTCACTTGTGCAGGGCTAGCAGGATTTTATGTTAAAAAGGAACTTCTGTTTCATTTTCCCCTAAGGACAGCGCATAAGACTCCAAATACCTAACAGAAGTTGAGACAACTCTAGCACCTTATTCCTCAGGTTTTTACAGAATTACTTTGCAGAATAGATCTTCTGCTTAAAGCTTGGTTCTTCCTGTGTTTAAAGTCTACTTTAACAACAACACATAAAATACGTCAGTAGACGTTTTCCATTTAAAGTCTACAGCTCAACGCATAGCATCTGTACCACTCCTCTGCTGAAAACTCTCTACGTGAGTAAGTGTGGGAGATGGACATTCTAAAAGGTTGGAACATAATACAATACGTGACTGCATTCCTCACTCCCCCCTGACAGCTGCCTCATACTCAGGTTCTTCTTTCTGGAAATTGAATATCAATGCATGTCATGAATGTCAGGTCAGAAAGATTTGAGGTCCACGAGGAAGCATTTCTGCCTGTTCCAACTTTGCTGGTAGCACTACTTTGTCCACCACACGCTCAAGCACATTTAAAATCAAAATAAAGATGTTACAGAATTATTCGTCATCTTTAGAGGTAATTAAACAATACTGTACATGTTTCTTTTTAGTTTTATCTCCTCTTCATGTTAATATTAATATTTTCTTTTTCATAGAAATGTCTCCACTAATTCATAGCATAGCAGGAGGAAATCTTAAGAACATTTAATTGTCACGGTCACATTCCCAGCTCTTGATCTTTTGGTACTTAAAATTGTCTCCCCAAACCCAGTAGTATGCCAAAAGAAGGGGGAAATAATATCAGAACAGAATGCAAAGAAAGAGGATCAGCTTAGGTTGCAAATGAGGTCAAAACATTCAGCAACTCTAAAACTGTCGTAACTACAGTAAGAAAATATATGGAAAAATCCTTCATGCAAGGGAATCTTTAACCACATATGAACGATCAGAGCAAAAGGCTAAGCTGTGCAGTCACCTTGCTGCTATGGCAGGGGATGCCAATGCTAGGGTTTTTGCACAATAGGAAACTGCTAAAGCACAACCTTTGCAAGGAAGATATGGGAGGAAGTACTTCTAAGCTCAAGTCCTGTGGATAGCTTTTGACAATGAAGTCTCTAATACACTTGGCTGCACTTCTTTAAAATTATTATTTTTACTATGGCAGGCAGTGATTTTTTGTGTTAACAGTGATATCAGTCAATACTGCCACCAGTACTTCTAGCTGTAGGACAACTGAAGACTATAAAGCCATCTACATTCTGCTTTAGTGTTGAGATTCGTGCTAGACTGTTGACACCAGCAGCACCAGCTTCAAAGCCAAATAATTATACAGTGAGCTTTCCCTTAAAATACATTCCATAGCTGCTATAACCTGTTAATAACTTTCTGCAATGTGTGAAGTATCTCTGAAAGTCACACACTAGCCAAAATGTCTGGTCTGCCTTTAATCCCACTGATAAGTTTTCAAAATGATGTTATAGTTCAATTACATTATTCTTCTGGTAATATAACAGGAGATGAGGGTGGGTATTAAGTCATTACGCAAGCCTGCAGTTGCACCTCAGTTATAACACGCTTTTTCAGCACTGATGCAAGGGAAAGATGGTGTCAATTTTAAAACCCAACATAGAAAGATAGAAAAATCCCAATTATTTCCAAATGCACAAAAAATAGAGGCCAAACAGGTCTGAAGTTTCTATTAGAAGGCTTAGAATAGAAGACAAAAAAATTAAAAAACCCATAAAACTAAATGTGACTTTACAGGAGTAAAAATTACTGCATAAATATAACAAAATCCCTGTGGAGAATAAGAATTTTCCTAACACAAAGATCTCTCACTGGTCTAAATGGATGTGCTAGTCTCATATCTGCAGGAAAAAAGCAACCTCCATCAATATTCATTGAAGGGTTGATTTAACGAGTGAATCCCCTAGAGTTTTCATGGTGCCCAGAGATGGTAATTTGGACCCAGCAAGACTGCAGTTCTTACTGCAAAAATGAAAACCTGTTGAAGATGAACAAGTACGTACGCCTTCTTCCATTTTGCAAGGTCACAAACATGCTGATTGCAGCACAGGAACAATTTTGGAAAAAATACTGCCTACGTACCTGAGGGATGTAGTGAGTCAAAAGAGAACTTTCCTGTGTTCCACCAACCTGTTGTAGAGTTACCAACAGCAGTTCTTCGCTATCACAGAGGCAGTTTTCTACCCCAAAAATAAGAGAAAGGACTGTCTCTTATTAAGAGAGAAAACAGAAGCTGTCTATTGTCTACATGCATGATCCAAGATCATCATATGCTTTAGGAGCATTTCCCCATCCCAAAGCCATCACCTACGATTATTCCAAAGAGCACATCAGAGGCACTACATAAAATAGCTGGTGTTTCAAAGGAACAATAAATTCAGAGTCCAGTTAGGATCAATAAAGATCAGGTAGCAACTTCATCAAACGAACTGTGTCAGTGACAGCACCCTAATTAAATTTCTACTCAGGTAGTTGTGGTTCAATGACTGGCAGCTCCTGTGGGCCCCCTGCTCCCCTCCCTTCCTAACTTCTCCATTTCCTCTGTGAAACTTGTCAATACAGTCACACGCTCTTAAGAGACTACTGCATTTCAGGGGTAGTCAAAGTTAACTTTGTATACCTGTCTTTCCATATGCTGTGGAGACTCAGTAAGTTAAACTAAGCACACCAATATTAAGGTGTCTCCGAAGACACCATAAACACTTGAAGGAATGACTTTATCATCTTTAGACCGTCCTGGGAACAACTTTTCTCTTTCTAAATTCAAAACTTTTCTTGAAAAGAAAAATACCCAATAGGATAACTTGCATCAAATTTTACTGTATGTTTTTCTCAATATTGCCTATCTTATTTTACAAATAGCCAGGCAGAAGAGCTTATGAGCTCCTAGCACATCCCAGTTCCAGTGGGCTTCACGGATTATTCATGTCTACACACGCCCTCCTAACTAGCAAGTAAACATTACCATAGACACACTAAAGAAAGGTACATAAAGTGAAAAAGTTTAATTGTAGCACCTAAAATCCAGGCTGACTGATATTCTGTTTTTCTGCAGCTGATTTCTTTCAGCTGCTGCTTTCTTTGTATCATATTTGCTTTGGTCTACATAAGAGGCAGAAGTCTTTTCCTACATCAAAATTATTCTCAAGTAAATTCTCAAACCTGTAGTGGACATAGCACCTCCTGATATGAAATCAGACTTACGCCCAAAGTCAGGATTTATAAACCTGGTGGTAAAATTTATGGCAGCATTTAAAAATGACAGAGTTTAATTAAAGTGAGAGATGCTAGAGTGGAATTTTTTTTTTTCTCTTTTTTACAGTTTCATGGCGAGACTGCTGTGGTAATTGAGGACTCATTATTATGATCTTCATCATAATTATTTTTCTTTGTTTAATGTTCAAACAAAGTTTTGTTTCCATCTTCCATTTCATTTTACAGATTTTGATCTTACTAGCAGCCTGGAGAGCCTTGTTTAATTCTCCTACATGTTAGGACCAAAGAGGAGAATTAATTAAAAAGAAAAACTGGGAAGTACAAAGAAGGTTTGTGGCTGGGGCGGGGGGGAGAAGCATAATAACAATTGCCAATAAATGCACATTTAATCAGCAAGCAGAACTATTAAGATATTATTCCAAGCAGCATTCTCTTAGTTGAGTAGTTCTGCCTTTCCTTACTAGACCTGGAAGTGTGTTTCTAACTGTATATTCATGAGGCCCTCACACATCTAAATTTCCTGCATGATGACTTTAGGGCACATTGTGTCTTACAGGAATCCTCACAGTGAGACTTTGTCCAAAACCAGGAACTATTTATGTCACAAATTCCCCTCTTTCCCCCATTTTCACTGAAAAATTTCACCCAGCTTTACAGAGTCTTGCAAGACTAAATCCTTACCATTTAAAGCACTGCTGCAAATTCAATGATGCATTAGCAGCTCACATCTCCCATTCACTTCTGTACATTCATCTTGTCCTAAGGGGAAACATGATGTAGCTAGGGAAGCAACAAGTTTGCTGGTTTTATTCCAATATAAAACAATTAATCTGAAAATAGGCATAAATTTACATGTTTTCTCTGAAAATAAAACAGAAAGATTTGCTTTGACTACACAAAGGTGTAAACGATTGAGTTGGCCATGCACTTAAACTACTACCCCTCTGTGGCAGACAGTAGTTCTTGGTCAGTAGTTAACTACTGTATAGTTATTAAAGTAACTTATGACCTTTTTTCTGTACTGTAGCTTTAACATTTTTATCAGCTGTAGCAGCTGTCATTTTATAAGGCAGTTTTGATATACCATGGAACCAAAAAGTTGCTTGTTTAAACAATTTCTGGAAACCTTACTGTGATGTTTTCCTATTTATTCACTTACACTCATCTTAAGAAAAGCCACAGAACAATTTAAGGAGCTTATAGCCCCTCTTTGTGAGCTGAAAACCAATACAACATGAAAATCTTCTATTTATTACAGCGATTATGAGTTCTGAGTATGAATTATGCTACAGTTAAAATGTGTCAAACCAGCTATCATTCCGTTATAATGTGATAGTCAAAATGCTATCCTCCAAATTTGGCCTTGCTGATTTTTAAAACAAGTGCTAGCAGACAAAGTACTACTCTGCCAGTAAGGGAAGAGGAGATCAGAACTTGTCATACTAAGGAGCTTAATAAAGCTCCTTAATAAAAATAAAAGAAGAAGGGCTAGGAGGTCACTGTTAAATTCTCACAGCTTTAAAAGGAATTCACCTGCCTAGACACCAATGTCTAGGTCATTTGCAATACTTTTGGGTATCTTCCTGCCTCAGCTGATGTTCCAGATCCTCTATTGCATCTCCCAACCATACAGAGGTGTATCAGCAGGTATAGGCTTCTACTACAGTTAAGTACCTGAACCACTTCTCTTTTATCTGTCTTTCACTGCCTGTGAACTCTAAGCTTGTAAAAACATTCCTCATAGCAGTACTACTCCTGATACTGCATCGTCCATCACAGTCCATTGGCACTGGGACACTCAGTATTTTATCTTAGAAAAAGGCCAGATTTCCTCTTCTTACACTTGCATAATATAATATACCAAGGCGGCACGCAGCATTTAGGAAGATGGAAGTTAGACCGCCCTTGAGATCGAGTATATTTAATTCTCAAATTTGTTTATCAAATGGACAAGACTGGGACAGATTACATTGCAAGGTGCTTCAGAATAGGTATAACTTAAAGAATCAAATTGCAGCTTCCATATCCATGGTTCAGCTGCATCCCAACTCCACCAGAAAGAAACGCAGGCGCCCAGACTAGCCAGAAGCTGTGGCGCATTCCCCCAGGCATCTCAAAAGGGGATCCGTGACTCCAGGGCACGCAGCAGAGTTCCTCTGCAAGTTACCTAGATGCCACTGCTTATAACATTCAAAGTGCATTTCCTCTCTAAAATTAACCCTGACTCCCATGTTCAGAAGGAATAAGAAAGATAGATTAGAATTTAGAAAACAAACAGAATTATTCTCACTAACTATTGGGGTTTCAGGAGACTCTGGCAGAAATTACCAGCAAAGACACTTGCTTTGAATTACAAAGAACAACAGGGAGACAGACTTGTTAAGTTCCCAAAATTGCTTTCATTCCATTTACACCAAAGAAATCACACACCGCTGAACGCTTCTAATTTTCAATCACAGCTAGCCAACCTTGATCCCATGGTCTCTTATTAATTTTTCCTTCTCGCAGTCCCAAGCAGCTATATTAGTTCACCATTTTAATGCACTTTCATCCTGCGTGATTTAGATTCCAATGGCCAAACTGAGAACTTCTATTACAGGTATCACTTAAATTGGATGAAGGGCTTCAGACTGCTTCTGTTAACAGAAAACAGTTGATCATTTAAAAGTGATATGCTTTTAGCCTGTATTTGAGACACTGCTGCTGTTTTGCATCTAAGAGGCAATTCAGCATTTTTAACATTGCTCAGAGTCAAAGGTCAGCGTATAACAGCTGCATTATAACACAAATATCACACAGATGCAAATCTTATTCCACAGACACATCCTGTAACAGAGTACCCCTCTGCCTTTTTCTTCAGGTGGAGCTATTTGTGACCAATTCCATACACACACTTTCAAGCAAAGCAAAGGGAAAGTGGTATCAAATATTCTTTTTGCAGAATAAGGGCACATTCAGAAATTGCTATTGCAGTAATTAATTATTATATTATTAATTATT
>NW_009637394.1:28327-33617 GCF_000690535.1 Cariama cristata | reverse complement strand
CTCCCAGTCCCTGCCTTTGCCTTCTGCCACTTCAGCGGTGTGGCTGGGGGCCTTGCTTGTGGAGAGCTGGAGCACTTGCTAGTGAAGACTGAGGCAAAAGCAGTCACTGAGTACCTCAGCGTTCTCCATGTCCCAGGTAACCAAGTCTCCCCTTTCCTTCCAGAGAGGGCTCACATTTTCCCTGGTCTTCCTTTTATCACCAACATACCTATAGAAGCTTTTCTTGCTGCCCCTGACATCCCTGGTCAGATGCAATTCTATCAAGGCTTTAGCTTTCCTCATCTGATCCCTGGCTGCTTGGACAATTTCTCTGTATTCCTCCAAATGCCCGCAGAGTACTCTGTTCTGTTCTCACCGCTCTCAAATCTTCACTGAGCTGTTTTACGGATGCTCAGTTTAGCAGACAGGAGGCTACAACCATGCAGAAAGCCACTGTACGCCGAGTTCCCTGCAGATGGCAAATCCTGTGGCTGAACTGCGAAAACCACAAGGTTAAAACGTCACTAACTGGTGAGACAACTAGTGAGATTTCTTAGCATTATTCATGAAGTTATAGTCAGGTTCATGTTGGGTCACTGGATCCTTACTCACCATGCTCACCTGTGGAAAAGCACTGTCATGAAAACAAAGCCAAGAGTATTTCTAAGCAGGCTGGAATCACTGCTGGCATTGCATCCTCTGCATGTTGTGGGCAAACACGCATCCTTCAGATGCACTCACTCTACTACTCTACTACATTGATCTCTCTACAAAGGTGGCAAGATCACAATTATTTCAGAAAACCTACATGCCCTAATGTAAGAAAGAAGAGGGCACAGACAAAAAGTTAAAGGGTGTGGACCAGAGTGAAGAGGCATCTTGGCTCAGTTCCAGAGCACCCCTTAGATCCACAAAGATTCCCAAACCATCAGAAATACATATTTCTAGGCAAAAATTAAATTAATCAATAGCAACTAACTCTATGTCTTTACCAGCTGCAGGCCAGAAGGTATCTGTGCTTTTTCTGAAACCTAGAGTTAACCTCTTAAGCCTAGGTTCTAGGCAGGAGAGACACAAAGCTCGGCAGGCAGGCCTACTGAAGCCTTTGATTTTCCAGCAGCACTGAGCTCTCCTAAAAGTAGGAATGCCTCCGTGCTTCCTCTCAAGTTTACTTGCCCTTGGAGACGCACTTGTAATCTTGTCATGGCTGACCTTCCATCAGATTTCTTTGGGCAGGGAGGTGAAGGCTGCATCTAAGTCCAGTGCCTACTGTTCCTATGCATTCAAAAGTCCAGATCTGCTGACACACTGGAGGATAAACAAGGAGACACAGTTTACTTACTTTAGATTGCCCCATCTAGAACATGAAAGACATGAATCTACCCTCTTTTTTCATCTACAGTTATTCTAACTGTAGAAATTCTAACTCTGTAGAAAACTACACGTCACAGAAGAAGCCAGCACCAGAACTACAGGGCTGACAAGCTTCTCTTTAGAGCTAGAAAAAATCCCCTAAAAGATCTAATGATGTATTTTTCTGAGATATAATTTACATTCACTTGCAGAGAAATAAGACTCGGAGATGCCAGGACATTCCTTACTCTCTTAATCATCTTCTTAATTAGCATTTATAATTCAGTCTTAATTCATATTCCATCACACAGTAAGAAATCATACACATCAGTATATTAAAAAATAAAAAAAGGTTAATCAAGCAAATACGCAGTGTCAATGAGAGAAAGAAATATCCAACTTCAACACAACAGCCTTAATTGTTGTCAGACCCCATATTTACAGGATGCCACAGGTGCTTTTATTAGGAAATCCCACTGCTTCAGCTGATTTTCTGTGTGTTTTCTTGGTGCCGATCTGCTTAATAAAATTTCTTATGAGAACCACATATATTTTGCTTTCACTTTTAAGATATTCTCTTCTTTCTAAACGACACAGGAACCAAGTACTTAGTATAAACTGAAATTTTAGTGTTTTGATTTATTAAAAGCAAATAATATACTTCATTGTATATACTTTACACTGGAGTTGAGAGACCTACATGAATATAAAAACACAAAGTCTGACAAAAAAGAAAGCTGCAAATGTTAACACAGATAAATACACTTACAACACCAAATATCTGATTAGTAGGACTCTGAAGTTTGATCTTGATTTATCAAGGAAGAACAGAAATGTTTTAATGATTTTTAAATGTCAGTGAAACACATTTGTTTAGTTAGTTTCCATTTAAAATTCTGTATTAATGTATCCTGTAGGCCCATGTGGTACTTAATGGTTTTTAAATCTCAAAAAAAACGCCAAAACAGCCTCATGCAGTGCAAACCAGAGCACACTATGAAGAAAATCTTGATAAATCAGGCACGCCAACACACCCAGACAGTATCAAATGAGAGAGGAAGCAGCCAAACACCCTCCCTCTTTATCACACACATATACAAATCAGGGACAATTATTCTGGGCGTTTTACTGATGCGTGGCACTGGCTCAGGACACAGGAGACAGACAAGAGCCAGGGCCATTATGGACTTTATAGAGTAAAACCAAGACCTTGCATCATCCCTGTCAGCAGATTGGAAGCCATGGGAATGGTGTTACATGTTATAAATGAGAAAACATCACCAAGAGAGCAAAGGTATCTACTACTTAGGAGCTTTAAATGCTACTTGGAGATAACCCAATGCAAACACGCTTGAGGCTGCTCTGTAAGTACTGATGGGGCATCACAGCAGTGACAGCAAGATTGTGTAGACATGCCTGAGCTAGAGCTAGCTGCAAACTCAGCAGAGCCTACAAAACCCACACAAGAAGCAGGGTATATTAGACTACCTTACAACATAAACTGCCATAGTCACACTAGAAATGGCAACAGGCGCACATACCTCAAATGCATGCACCAAAAAACATAATTTAGAGCTGGTCTTTCAATCAAGAGAAAAGATTTCTGTCTCTGTCAAAAACAAAGAAACAGGAATATTAATGATGTCCGATTTCCTTCGTCTTCCGTGTCTTGTCAGGACTGCTTCTGATACCAAAAAAGGTGAGAAGTCTCACTGAAGCTTTTCTCAATTCTGGAGCACTTAATGATTGTCTTCAACTCTGGACTTTATCCTGCAGCTATCATCTGAGTGGGGTGGTTATGAGGCCTCTCTGCTCTACCAGCCACCAACTTTCCAGAGACTTATAAAAAGCTATTATATTACGCTTAGCTTTCCCTCTGTCAATTAAACTGAAATCAAACCAATGGCTGAAAAAACAAATAACCATTTTTCAAGAAAATACAGGCAAAGAACATCATCAAATAAACTTCATCTTACATGAAAATCACGTTAAAAACTGGCATTGCATGGCTACACAAGCTGTTGGCAGACTATGCTGAAACAAGGGTGTCTGTCCCATCTGAAAGCTGCCACCTGGGAACACTGAATGAAAACAGAAGAGCTCAGAAGTGACTAACTACAGAGTTTCCTCCTCGCAACTGATAAAAACCAAACAAAGAAATGCTGGAGTCAATTAAATCAATGGGATTTTTGCCACTAACCTTGCAGAAAGCCAAGTTTTCAGCCTGGCAGAACCTCAGCAGAGCTAAGTTTCATCTCCACGCTGACAGCTCCGCTTGCTGCCTCCCCCAGCTTCAACACAACTTTCAAGCACCAGGACAAAGCCAAGTACCAGAAGCACGGCACCTAGAGAAGCTTTGGGATGCTGAGAGCAACTGCATGTTACTGCCCTGGCATCCAACCAGCCACCTTTTAGATCTGCAAAGGCACAGTTCTCTTATATGTTCTTACTACATCTCATCAAAAATCAAAAGTATCAAATATAACTAATGTATTAAAAAAAAAAGAAAAAAAAAACGGAGGGCGGGGGGGGGATCAATCTAAAAACCAAGCTAGCCTATCTTCATGCCTTATCACCCTGACTTTGTACCATTTCCGATTCTAAAATGAGTCAGAGAGGTCAAGGAAATCTGAGGACACAAGATACAGTCAGAGCTGCCACACCACAACCTCTTTGGTCACCTCCTCTGAAATAGGAAGATCAGTGGCATAGTGATAATTGGTGAAATTACCAGCATAGAGAGAGCACTCCCTGAGCCAGGGCCTAACAGTTGCTCACTTGACACATGCTGGCACCGTTCTTCCCAAAGAGAGATGAGGGCACTCAACCACGAGTAGATCAAGCATCCTCTCTGATGTATACTGGACTTTCCCAGTCAGGAAAATCCTGGATGCAGCTTACAGATCAAGGCTCCTCCGAACACTTCTCTTCTGCTGAGCTCAACACAAACTGCACCTAAGCAAAGCGGCAAGGCAGGAGAAACAGAGTGACAGCTACCAAAACAAAAGCGAAAGGGACTCACTTCCTAGCTGAGTCACAGGTTTTCCACACCAAATACAAAAGCATAGATGGTGAAAAGGGAGCTGAAAAATTTAAAGACAGCATTTCAAGTTTCCAAAAG
Organism: Cariama cristata; assembly: GCF_000690535.1. Classification (NCBI taxonomy): domain Eukaryota; kingdom Metazoa; phylum Chordata; class Aves; order Cariamiformes; family Cariamidae; genus Cariama; species Cariama cristata. The sequence goes on along the minus strand of NW_009637394.1, from coordinate 29,164 downwards.
CCATAACTGGCCCCTCAACAAATAATACAGAGTTCTAGTATTTCTGACAGATCCCCCAGAAAGAATGCTGCTTTTTATTTTGGAACTAAACCAAAAAAACACAAATGTTTTTCCCCACTTCCTGAAGCAAAAGTAATAACCTCCAGTATAAGATCTTGTTTATAATGTTTAGTGCCATGCTTGAAATATAGGCCATAGCAAAGGCATGCACACAAGCTTTTTCCCCTCTCCCCTCTCACATTCTATAAATGATTACAGTATAAATTGCAGCAAAAGAAATTACTGGTTTATATAAATAAAACATACTTTTTTCCCACGAAATTCTACCTCCAAAAGGTAGACTTCTCAAGAGGTCAGTTAGTTAAAAGCCAAGATCTCCATTTCAAGATTTGGGCAGCCCTTACTACAATAAACCATGTAAAATCTTACAGCCAGTGGGCTATCACAGGCTTATGACATACCGCTGTATGGTTCATGTACTGGCAGAACTAAACAAAAACATTGGTACCATTCATTACACAAATCTAGATTTTTGTCTTCAGTTTCTTACCAAAACCAAAAACTTCCTCCTCTGTAGGCTACCCAGTTAACTGAGGTATGCCAGAGTATATGTGCCTAATCAGAGGCACATCTGCCTGCAATGAATCATTAACCCAATCTTGGAGCAGGAAGATAAGCAGCAACCAGCCTTAGCCCCCATGGACCATTCATCAGCCTCAGCTGCTGAATCAATGCTGAACCTAATGGAAAAGCAGGGAGGAACCAAAACCAGACTGGGGTGGAGTCGAGAGGAATTTTGACTAACCCAGGCACTAGGACCACTAAGCTTCTTCCCAC
>NW_009637394.1:27463-28296 GCF_000690535.1 Cariama cristata | reverse complement strand
GCTGAACCTTGTGTCCTAAGTCTAATTCTAGCCCTGAAGAAACAACAGCAATGCTGTCTGAGTTACTCCTGTGAGCTCACCCAGTCCCTGTCCTTCAGGATAAATGCCACTGAATGAGCCTGGGCTACTCACACCAGTGTGGGACGGCTGCAATGTTTTGTTGCACTCTCCTTTCAGGGAAACAAAAGCATCCAACAGCCATGGCTACTGCATGCTGTAATTGAGAAGAGTGCTTCTCACCTTCACAGCACATACAGCATGTAAACGCTGCGTTCCTCTTACCCAAATGATACCACGCATATGTATTTGATGTAGTAAGAATGTTACCAGACTACACGCTGTCATTTCTGCTACTGAGTCAGGAGTAATACATGAGAAACAGGATTAAATACTATATAAATTGCATTTATTATTTAGATTCAGCTACTTTTGTGCATCATTGCCTTATCTTCTCTGCAACTTCTCATACAATATTCCTCTACAGTACTTTGAATAAAGAAATTATTAGAGACACCTACTGACACAGGCACAAGAAAAGCGAGATGATTGCTCCTTGTTGCGCTATGGAAGGACGTCACCGAACACTGCTGGCAAACCAAGGATGCTTCCAACCCAGACTGCAGCCACCTCAGGCCTCCTAGCAGACTAAGTTCAACCTCACAGCACCAGGGAACAGGATCAGCTAACGAAGGTTGCGTGTGTCAGGAAACCGCTAGACCAAACTTTTTTCTCCCATCCTGATGGACCAGGCTATTACCTGACAAAAACGTTACCATGCAACAATGGGAGACATGAGAGATCCGTAGCGATCTATGTGTCATTACTGCCCACGT
>NW_009637394.1:22715-27432 GCF_000690535.1 Cariama cristata | reverse complement strand
GGGAAAGAGACACTGGAGGCATTTACGCACCACGGAGTGATTTGTTGGCTATACTGTCAATATAAAACCCTCACAGGAGGATGCGCTAGTTTTGACAGAGCAGTTAGTCTGCTAAGTCTGTAAGCACGGTAACAAAGTACACTGCAGCTTTTGCTTGGCCTGTGAGTGTCAAAAACTGCATTCCGTGCTATTAAACATCATGTATACTTTGTGTTTGTATGAGACAGCAAATGAATGCCTGGAAGTAGATGCCTCCTAACATATGCCTGACATAAACAGCAACACAAGAAATCCATCCTGAGTGAATGAGACACATACATGCACACACACACAGAGATTAGCCAAATTACTATTTGCAAGCAGTCCCATTTCCCTGTCAACATCCAAAGGCTTATTAATGCATCAACCTTATTCCAATTATCCTGACCACGCTGCTGTTAAAAGCAAGCTATGCTTTATCACCACAAATGTCCTTGACCACAGGATCAAGTCCAGAGAGATGTGTTAGGAAGAGTGAGAATTTCATTTCATGACCGCTTCTTCTCTCAAAGTAAATAATGAATTAAAAGTTTAATCTTTCACTGAATACCTGGCACATTGATAGTCTTGGCAAATGACAACTAAATTAAACATATATGAACGGTGTCACGTAACAAGTCTAACCACTTATTTTTAAACTTGGAAGAGTCTGAACCATTGAAAATATCTGGGTTGGGCTTACAAAGTAATTCCACACACCCTTTTCACACACTCAGTCTGCATAGCTGGTAGTAGTAGATGGCACTGAAAAGAGATAAGAAATCTGAAACAGAAAGACAAAAAAGGAAAAACTTGCTATATTCATGAGAAAAAAGTATGTGGCATAATATTGGTTTTAATTTCTGCTGCACAGAAGGATGGGACAAGCTTAGGATGGGGAAAAACCTCTGTGTATGATATTAATATTAAAGAACCAGTGTTAGCATGAAAAAAACCCACTTCATAAAAATAAAACAGCCTAATCTTAACTTCACTTAGCAGTTTCTCCCTTGAATCAGCAAACTTACACTGATGAGGGACTGGTGTCAAGTAGACAAGCAGTGTACTTTTGCATTTTCATTATGCAGATATATATATACAAAAAGGGAATTTCTGTCAATCGTTAAACATCTTCACTGTTGAAAGAAGAAACACCTAATCTTATTCTGGCTTCATTTGGTATTATTTAACAAGTAACTTCTACAGCTAATTAATTCAACCACTTTGCAGTTTCTACTTCAGCCAGTCTGAGGAAAAGCCACAGACATACACAGCACAAACATGGCTACGTATTTCTAAGTATTTTCCTAGATATTTTCTTGATATAAATTGGGGGAGACAAAGGGGAAGAGTACTTAAAGGACACATATACAGGCCTGTATGTCGAACCAGAAAGGCAAATCTTCCTCCCAGCGCCTGACAGACAGCAACCAGTTGGGTTCACGCCAGTCCCGCAGGTGAGGCACGGGCAGCACAGGCGCCGGGCGCAGCCATTTCTTCCCAACGCCCCTTTCTCCTCACTCTTGTCTTCCTCCTCATCCATCTCCTCCACAGGCTGCAGTCCCTTCAGGGCACTACCAACCCAGCCATGGTGCCTCCTGCAGTGCTGGCCCCACTGCTCCCTTGTCTCAGCTTTTTCTGCCCTTTCTTACCCAGGCTTTCCCCCGAGGGGCTCAGCTGTGCCCTGCGGAGGGGCCGCTGGAGCTCTCTGGAACCGGCGGTCTCCGGCACGGGGCAGCCCCGGCCGCTCCTCACAGGGGCCGCCCCTGCAGGCCCCGTCCCAGCACCTTGCCAGTCACACACAGTACAGTTAATAATTAGCACCACTGGCTAAAACAATGAAGCAGAGAAGAAGCTTCACTTTTCATTTGGCTTCCCCAGTCAGGGAAGGTTGTCCGGGAATCCGCAACTGATGCACAAGTAGGGGCTGCAGGACAGTAAGGTCCCATCCATTTCTCTGCAGCCCTCCATAACCCAGCTAGATCCCTCCACCTCTTCAAGCTCATCCAGTTTCTTCTTCTCTGGCAATACACATACTACAGCAAAGTGATCAGACACTGTGGAAGTGAAGAGGTTTCTTGATAAAGTGTCCAGCGATCGACCAACAGGCCAATCTGCAGCACCTGGGCTGCCTGAGACCCACAAGCGGCTGAAGTGCCAGGCTGTGTGCAAGAAGCCTTCTGCAAGACAACACAGTCTCCAGCTACAGAGGAACACAAACCAACAAGGGCTGCTGAAGCCAACATCAGCAGACACCACTAAAACCCAGCTTCAAGCCAAGCCCAAGAAGGCTACGCAGTAAAAACAATCAAAACTCTTAGGGTCTGTTCATCTCTACCCCTGAGTCACTCAGCTCACCTTCACTCCATGTCAAATGCGCTATATGCTTTACGAAAGTTCAGAAGAAAACTATGAAGGCCAACGAGAAGCTTCACCGCTGGTACAGAGATGGCAGAATTCCTCATTCTAAGGCTGCCACCATGGGATCATACACTGCCTCAGGATTTTGGCAAGAGGACTTCAGTCTTACCTGTGTCCTGCAGCTTTGGCTGGTGGTACACCTACAGAGGTACTATCAACACAGAATCTCCAATTATTTCAAGAAAAATGAAGTTACATTTAATTTTTGCCCTCATTTTGTCCCCCACTCACTCAAATTAGCACAGCAGTGATACAGAAATGCGTTACTCGCAAGTGATCAGTTACGAATACTTTTGGACAAACTTTTATCAAATTTAATGAAAGTCTACCATTCAAACAAGTTAGACCCCTTCTTTCATTAAAAAGAACTTACAAAACTTTCACGTATACAGAGATTAAATAAACCATTCAAGCATCCAGTAAAATCAAATACATAAAGAAGTATATAAAAAGCAGTTTCTTAAATCCAACTCAGGGAATGCTACTTCCATGCCAAATGCTGAAGCAAGGCAACTGCAGCTTCCTCTTACAGTAACACAGCACAGGGATGCAGCAACACACCTGGATGGTGGCAGACAAGCCCTTTATAGTGTCCAAACTACAAAACCCCATCCCCGCATTTTTTACCACAGGTTTCCAATTACCTTGTTACTGAATACATGCCAGTAAACCAAGGATTGGAAGCATTAAAATATTAACTTCTCACATAGGTTAAGTTGGCAGAAATAGTCTTAAAAACAAAGAGCTAAATTTTAATATTCCTACTAAACTCAAGTTCTTCAGAAACATGACACTGTTTAAAAAACGCAACTCATTACCTGTCACTGTCAGTAAGGCACCTGTATTCCTGCAGACGTCCTTCTGCTCACACCCTTGTACCCTTTTTCTGAGTCAAAAGAGAGCTACAGTGGCTTGAACACAGCTTTCTGAGTTCAGGAGAGTTTCCTGATCATTTGCTGTGGCCACCTGTTGGTAAAATCGGTGTGTAAAGAGTCATCAAAGAGTATGTCTCTCTTTAAATGGCTCATATATATAGTACGGCTTCTGTTTCCAGAGCTTTAAAACCTAGCACGTTTCTCTTGGGAGGGAAGAAAAGGAGGCGGGGAGGGGAGAGGAGGAAGAATTTATTCATATCAATACTGAACACTTGTCTCTTGATGCTGGTAAGTATTTTTAAGGAATTAACAATTCGGTCAGGTGTTTGATGGCAGTTTTACGTGAGCAGATGTGGGACTAGCGAGGCCCAGGTGCCGCGGGGAAGCTCAGGTCTCCCGCAGGATCAGGGTCAGCAAAGCCTCCCTCCGCCTGAATCTGAACCCACGCTTTAGCAGGCTGGCAGCAGCTGCTCATAACCCACGCTATTCCAGCATTTCGGAGGGGACGCTCCAACTCCTGGTCTTTCGAAAACTATTTTTAGCTACTGCATTCTTATTGTTCATGATTAAAAACAAATACAAGAGCCAAAAGAGAAATCCCCTTTCCTTTGGCAAACCTGCGCTAATTACACCATCATTAGAGAACAAACTTGCTTGAATTGCAAAAGGCAAACAGGCCTCTGCTCCTGTGATCTCTTTAACATTACACATCCTCTTACTAAACTTTATTTCTGAGCAAAAGGTCTGTGTGTCAAACTAACAGTGAAATTGAGAGATTTCAACTTTTTCATATTCAAAGAAATAATCATATGAAATTTATTAAAGGAAACTATGCACAAGATGTGGATATTTTAAACTGTTTCCAGTTGGCATTACACCAACAGAACTAAAAGTGTGCATGATTAAAAAATGTGATTATGTATGAAATGTATTATAGCATTTAGATAGATATAACAGGAAACCAGTGGTTGGTTTTTATGATCATTTCCTGATTGTACAGCACACCCAAGATACACTAACAGCAATGTTGCCCTTCTAAAATCTAGTAGTCTGGGACAGAATAGTAGCACATGAATCACATCTTTGGGATGGAAGGCATCAGGAGAAAAAGAAAGAATACGAAAGCTATATTTGTACAAACTGGAAAAGAGGAAAAATTAACTTGCAGGAACAAAGACAATAAAAATTAAAGAAAGAAACAGACAGAAAGAGAAGGAAGAGACAGACATACGGCTTGCCAGATCTCTTGTCAACCACTGGTATGAAGGTATGCTTAAAAAGAATGGTGGAGTACTACAAAGCTGAAAAACTGATAAAAGGATGAAAATAAATCCATCTGAGAAACAAGGAAGAGGAAATACATCCTTTCTTCTGAAAATGTTCATTATTTTACATTATACGGT
>NW_009637394.1:0-22684 GCF_000690535.1 Cariama cristata | reverse complement strand
ACCACTCACTCTCATCATACTTTACTTCTATTAATTACCTATGTCCTAATAAGGAGTAACATTTTACATTTTCAGCTAAATTTATAGTCATTAATACCAGGTAGGCAAGCCATCCCTTTTTGTAAGACAGAAATTCAGAAAAAGAGTGGAGATCAAATGACCACTCCCTCCAAAAATCAACAGCAGTTTAAAACAACTCAGTTTTATGTTTTTAATTATTTTTTAAGAATGTAAGTGACACTCTATACAGACTTAACCAAAGGCTGTTTAAAGTGCCATGCTTTCCAGCTGAAGAGAGTCTGTAGAGAAACCCAGTACTGCCAGATACCCAGTGTATCTGTTCTTTTTTTCAGTAATCTGCTGAAAGCTAATCTTCAGTATCACAAGTAAGCCATTGTGCGCAAAAAAAAAAAGACCACTGTCTCTACTCCTGTTGCATTACAATAACTATTCTACAGTACCCCATTTTGGAGAAAGAAAGACAAGTGGAAGCAGTTTTTTTACAGTTAATATAATAGGATTATGCATCATGGGGGACATCCATTTCATGTTGCTGAGAATAAGAAACTGATGAACTAAAAAAGGGCTCTTTAAGCATACTCGACTTCCTGTTTATTAGTATTTTGGTGGAAAGTGCTCACTGACAGAAAAATGCTTAATATTGCATCAGTCATACTTATCCTACAGTTAGATCCAGATCCCAAAGCAGTGGCTGTTCATTTTTCCTCACATCAACTTGCTCATCTCTGGTTTAATTCTTGACTAGATATCCTGAACTCACCTCCTGTTCTGTTCTAGATAGCAGGACATCCTGGCAGCACCAGTGGTTGACCTGAAGTCAAGCAGCATCATAATTCATGATTTCTCATATCTCCCCCATCTGGTGCCAACTACTATCACAGAAAACTAACAGAATACTCAAGTTTGAATATGAGCTTCAAAGCAGAGGAAAAAGCCATGCACATTAATACTTTCTGCACTTAGGGATACCCTAAACCAAACTGCTCTTTCCCACTCTACTGTTAGATCTTGCATGTAACAAAACTTTAAAAATTGCACTAGCAGAGGAGCTGAAAGATAGACTAACAGAAAGGAAGAGATCTGACGTCTGTCCAAGATTAGAAATAATGTTCTCACCAGCTACACCAGTGGAGATCAGTTTCTAATACACTCAAACACAAAATTAATTTAGTCTGAGTCAAATCTACAGTTTGAAAACTGAAGAACCCTGTTGGCATGTTGCAGTATTAGTTCAAAATGGCAGCAATTGTTTTTTGATAGCGACAGTCAGACTTCTTTTAGCTATTGGATTGCAAGTTCACCAAGAAAGCACACAGCAGGTGAAGAACATTCAAGTCCCCAAGAACAACATATGCTAAAACAAGGATTCTCAGATCGCAATGAGGTAATGGATGACCTATTACCGGGAGCCAAAGAAGAATCCCACTGAAGTATGTTTTTAATACATTTTATACCATTATAAATTTATTCTAGAAAACTCACTGCTATTCTGCTATAGGCAGAGCAACCTTGGTCCTATTAGTCTGATTTAATCTCTGGAAGTGAGCTCCACATTCCCTCCCATTACCAGTCTGGTCTCAGACTAAATACAGAATACTATCACTTTAGAAATGCTCCCAAAGTTTGTGTCTGTATACAAAGTTTATAGTCCCCAGCTCAGCGGTCATAATCTCCAAGATGATCTGTATTTTAGGAAGAAAATTTGGCATTAAGAAAGGACAGACAACTCAGTATCATACATTACTAAACAGCTGTCACACAAAACAAACGTATTTTGTTTTCTCAAACTGAAAAAAACATGCCTAAAAATGTTAATGAAATGGTATTTGTTTATCTTGTCTCATAAGAAGATTCAACATCAAAAAATAAAAATCCCTAACTTTTCATAGCAGTGTCACCAAGAGACAATGGACAAAAATTATCCCCTCTGTTTCATGGTAGCGGATGGTCTCCTGTGCTAACTATCCGTGTGCTTTCACCTCTGGTCAAATCAACACTGGCAAACGACATCTTCTGTAAAGTCTCTGCTTTCAACTACCCTTTCCACTCAAACCCAAATCCCACTACTTTGAGGCTCTAAGACGTACAAAGCACATGAGTTATTATTATAAGCAGCAGCCTGCTTTTGAACACCTCCCTTTGTGCCTTCATGGCTGTATTTCAGCACAAACCTACAAGTTAGCATCTGTATCTACCTGCCTGCTAGGGGAACTCATACAAAAACCGGTATGAATCTGAAAGCTGAAAATCACAACTGAATTGTGCGTGAAAAAGTAGAAGGACAGATTTCCTTCTCTTACTATCTCAGATGTATCACTGTAGATGTTTCTTCAAATATAAAATCCAGACATTTACGCCACCTTTCTTGTTTCAAATGACCCACATAGGGTCATGTATTTAGGCCACTTTCTCTATAAAGGTATTTTCAGGAAAATACAGTGCATCATGTGATGTACCTGGGGAGAATTTTGCCTGAAATCACTCCAAACAGCAGCTTAACTCAAACTGCTGAAGGATCATGCCTCTTTCTTTCATCCTCCCAGGGCAAAGAAGGAGAAACCATTTCTGTAATGGAATCAGAGCCCCACTTTGTTTTTCTTGATCTTGGATTTATATTTGTAGCTGATCATCAATGAGTCTTTGGTAGCTAAATTACAAGAGCTCATCTGTCTGCAGTCAGCAAGGATATGAAATAGAAATGACCCACCAAAAAAAAAAAAAAAAACAAACCAAAACCACCACCACAAAAAGAAAGAAAAAAAAAAGAAAAAAAGGAATCCTCTCCTAGAGCCAAACCTCAGTTTGCACAGCATGAAGCAATCTCTCCACAAGCTGGCTTCTCTTCTGGGCAAGTTTCATGGGATCGCAGTGGCACAGAAATGCACAGGATCTGCCTTGTTTATGCCCTGTTTCTTTCGAAGCCTGCTCACACCCTCCTCTCTGAAGTGGGTTTATACATGGCAACACCTGTGTTATCTTAGAAACACTTTGGCCAAGAATAATCCCGTGCACAGGAGCAGATTCTTTTTACACCTGCCTGCTGAGCACAGAGGGGCGCGTAACCCAGCCGAGTGGTTTGGAGTCAGTATCAATGGACTTTCCTATAAAAGCAATGGAGTCAAAGCAGTAACTTGGCAGGGTGTGACGTGCCAGAAACTCAGCTCAGCAAAAAAGTGGGACGGAGGGTTGAGAAGTAGGTGTAGCTGGCAGGAGAAACATGATGGACAAGGTAGACTTGAAAGGGTACCAAATGTGTTGGGGGGAGCAGGGAAGGAGGAGAAATGCTACATCATCCTGGGTCTGTGTTAAAACACGCAGTAAAACAGGTACAGCACTGAAACACCTTTAAGGAAGGAACATCTGCAGAGCCTCCCAGATCAATCGGAGGCTTATGACACCTCTTAATGAGCATTTCTTAACACCCTTCCTCCTCACCAAGGCCCGTCAGGCTTCCTTGTTCTTTGTCCTATGCCGCGGAAACCTGAACAGATGTCAAACAACTTAGAAGTGGCATAAAACCTCAATTTTTTTACGTCAGTTTCCAACACCTCCATTCACACGAGTTAAAAAACCACAAGGATTTTCTATGAATGCTTACACTGTATTTCCCAATAGCTGGATCTGTTGGAAAAATCCACTGTGATTTCCAACAGCAAAAAACATCACCTTTGCTCATCTGTTACAGATGCCTACTGCATGGTCAAGGTCTAGGACAATACCATAATGAAAGGAATAAATAAACCAAGAGACATGCAGTGTGAGCGGCTGTTCCTCCTTTCTGATGGCAGCGGTGGACCGGAAGGAGTTTTGCTCATTATTGTTGTATTTTAATTTAGCCTTGCAGTTCCAGAGCTGTGTAATAAAACTGCATCATCCGCACCTCATCCACAACCAGCAAGATGCAACGCAGGCACAGAAACGAGTTCCCTGCGCAGGACCTGGGTTCACACGGTTAGAGCATCTGCTCTTGCACCTGCATTTGCAGAATTTACCTGTCCTGGGGGCATGAACTGATTTCCAAGTATAGCCCTTGTGTAGCACTTCTAATTTGCAAAGAAGTTTTACAAAAATATGTTAAGCTGTATGCTAAGGGAAAACATTTCCCACTGCAAACGCAATGCAAAGGGTTTGCTGAAAAAAATTATTGGTATATACAATGTTTGGATGTACAAATAAAGTTTTCCAAGGAGCTGCTCTAAATTGTACCTGAGGTATTTTAGCTTCTGCAGCAGCCCAGGAACTAGAATAAGGATAAAGGAGGCATCAAACCATGCATTCACTATGATTTCTGCGCTGCTTCTCTCCCAGAAGATGCAGCACTGAAGCAGCCCCCGGATCTTTACATAAAAATCCACAGAGAGACTTTACTTCAATCAGCCACTTCCAAGGAGGAGTCTGTTTTAACCACAATTTCAAAGGGTATAAATTTGACAGAATATGGATGCATACACCTGAGTAAACAGTTTAATCCCAAGTGCTGTTTAAGCTCATGCCTACATGATCTTAAAAGGTCTGTTCTGCAGACTCCTTAACTGACCTCACTGGCTCTTGTAACACAACCCAAGCTCAGGGCTGAAGACCAAAGCCTCAGATTGAAGAGCTAGACCTTCCAGGCTAGCTCCCACAATCCCCAGAGATGTTTAATTATGATAAATTATAAACATTGTATCTGCATTAATAGTGCTTTTTTTAAATGACTATATAATTTATATTAAAATGCTGTATTCAAGGTTCACATTACTTAAAAAACAGTGACTACTGTCTCTCAAATCACCAATTTAGACTGAAATACTCCTGATTTACACTTATATAAATTAGCAAAGATTGAAGCTTATGGTTAGTTTCTGCCCTATACATGCAATGGACAGCAGTCTGCTGCAAAATTACACAGCAGTGATCTGGAGCTTTACACATAATTCATAATGTTGTTATCACACATCATCCATGAAATTAGGAAGAACTAGAAAATGATGCACACCAGTACAAACAAGTTGGAGAGAATTTGACCAAATAGGTCCTGATTATCTAAGTCCTGTTTATGACAAAAACATGATTGTTCGAGAAGTGTTAAGGTACATTGGAAATGTGCTAAGGTACATTGGAGATGTGCTGCCTTCAGGAAAGCGAGCAGAATCAAATCAAATTCTGTAATACAGAGAGTCTCACATGCAGAGATCATGCAGTACATTCTCATATTTAGACCTGACATTAAACAGTGGAAATTAAAAAAATAGACGTTACCCAAAGCTTCAAAACTAACATGCCAGGTACAAGACAGCAGAGATAAATCAATGCAGCAATGAGTATCTGAATAACTACATGATTTCACAGACAGTAATGCAAACGCTAATTTTTGTTTTGGCTTAAAGCATGGAAGTGTATACATACGAAAACTGCACGGAACTGCCATTTAGAAAAATACTGCAAGATGAAAGTATACAGAGTGAACTGGCTAACCTGTACAACTGTACACAGAGACAGCCTGACAGCCTTCTGAGCATTAGTGTCACCCTGACGAATCTTTGATAATGACAAAGGCTCACAGTAAACTGCTGCATGGGGGAGACATTCATTTCTTTTAAAAAAGTATTATATTAAAAAAAAAAAACAAACCAAAAAACCCAACCACAGCCACAAAAAAACCCAAAACTCCAATACCAAACTTGTAGCTGCTCTTGGCCTGGTACCCACAAAGAACTGTCTCACTCTCTCCCTTCTCCATCCCACCTGCTTCTCAACGGACAGTAGTCTCATCCAGCACATCAGCTGTGCAGCAGAACATTTTGAATCCCCACTAGAATGGCGTGTATTGTCTGGAGAATTTACACCAAGCTACTCTGTTTTTCCATTAACGCTAAATTACAGTCATGTGTACAAAGATGGAAAAGCAATTCTTTGCCAAAAGACGACGAGAGAATCACACTCCGTATCTTCCCTGTAAAAAAGCTACCAGAGAGTTACTTTTTTTTCCCCCTCCCAAAATAAAACCACCCCCATGCATGTACTCAGAACTGAGTAACACTATATGGTCTTCACACATATGCACTATTCTACCATAGACATTAACATGTTAATTAAAACTTGATAATGTAACGTGCGTATACACATACGCACGCAAAAACCAAGTAATATCCCCACCTTCTTCCGAAAAGTTATATGAACCCAATTTTCTCCATCCTTAGGCTAATATAAACAGCCACTACACGATCCAAAACTGGTTATGCTTTTTTTTTCTTGGGCTTCTGTACTCCTTGAGAAATCCACTGACTTCAACTCATTCCCTCTCTTCCACACAGATGCTTAATTCTTCAGGGAAAAGGGAGCAAGATCTAGTCTAGCTGCCGGGTTGTTTAGCAGAACAGGATTCTCAAATGAAAACAGTTATTTGAAAGTTTCTTCTTCATCCTCTCCAGAATAGGAAGGTCTTGAACCGGAGATCCAGCTTGTGCATCCCCCTCTGAAATAGCCAACAGGCTTGCATCTAGAAGGGGGCTCCTGCCAGAATCATCTTTACGACCTGTGGAGCCTTTCCTGACATCTTAACTGAAAACCTCGCTGCCAGCCCTAAAGCCTAAAGTTTCACCTGATCTTCAGTCAGCTCCTGGCACTGGAGTGGAAGTACCAAAGGTGGATAACTGAACTGGATACAGCACCTCCATACGTTAAATCACTGTTGTGTGGGTGTCCAGACATGAGTTTAAAGTGAGTTCATCTGGGGTTTTTTGAGGTTTTGGGGGTTTTAAATCACAGTCACTGTCTCAGAATACCACAAACTCACTTTGCTGAGTATAATCCTGCTGATGACAAGGCTGTCACTGGAAGAGTCACACTACTCAGCTGGAAGGCTTTTTTCCCTGAATAACAAAGGAATTACAAAACCTTTTGGTGAACACTAGGGCTATGGTATACATGTGCCATTTTTCTATCTATGTCATTTTTGTACCTGTTTATACTAGAAAATTGAATCATTTTCACCAAATTGATAAGCTTAAAAAAAAACCAAACAAAAACAACCAAACATGTTCTCCAACATAGGGAAATGGTGACTTGTAGATGCACACATTTACATAATCATTGGCTTAAGGAATAAAGAAATATATCAGTTTTCAACGTAAAGTAAAGCCAGACAGATACTCCTCATCATAGCTGAGTCCACAGTATAGCAGCGGGAAAGGTATGCTGGGGTTGGGGGGCACAAAAGAGCAGACAGCAGGCAAACTACACTAAATATTTGGACAGATTTCAAAGCATGTATTAGCAAGAGACTTAGACAAATTAAAGTGTCATCACCCAAATAAATAGCACTTTTCTGACAGCTCTCTTGTTTTTTTCCCTGATGATCTTTTAATTATTTTGATTCTCCTGCTTGGTCACCACTTCACACACGTCACTCACTAGTCATCATTATTCAGTCACAATTTAGGGCCTCATCCAGTCACAATCTCATCTGACTGGAGTCAATGATCAATACCTATTTATGTTAAAGGTGGAAAGGGAACATAACCCTGGGATTATTAATGATGCCCTTATAACGGTCTTTGCTTTTCCACAGGTCTTTTAGTGTTTTTTACTTAGCTCTGTAACTAAAATACTGACAGCAATCTTCTTGCACTTGCCGTCATTTTCCAATTCCATGCCTTAATAAAAAATGCCGCACAGTAACAGCAATTTATAAATGCAGCCTGTACTTTCAATGAAAACAAGTTGCCAGTCACTCCACAAATAAAAATTCTTGCGGCTCCACGACTCTCCTTTGAGTCATGAGTAAAGAGCAACTAGATGCTAGAAACTCTGAATAACCCACACACCCACGCTACATGTGTCCAAAGAAGATCATTTCCCAGCAGACATTTGTGGACTTGTTACTAACGATCCAGCTGCTAATTTAGCATCTGCTCTTGTTCTCAGGTTACCAGCAGGTCCCTCCCTACACCACAACCCCGCGCTGAATGGGTCGTACTCACGCACGGCTTTGCTTCTTTAAAATACATGGGTATATTTAGCAACAGTAAGCGACTTTACACGATAAGGAGGAGGCACGGTTCAGATTAAGTAGGTAAATAAAACTCAATCGAATTAATTAAAAGCAGGCTTCACAAAACTAAAGCCTTTTTGATTTGGTCATTTCAGGAAAGATTTGAAAGAGGGAAAAAAGCTTTCTATATTAAAACTTAATCTAGAAGGAAAAAACCCTCCATTTTTCCCCTCCCCTTTCTCTAAAAGGCAACTTGCTGCAGTTTATTTAAACTAGAATTTCTTCACTACGAAACTAAAACATGCAAGATATGCCATGTATTTTTGCTGTACAAAGTGAAAATTCTCATATTTTCACAAGCATATTTTTTAAAAAACTGGATTCAGACATTAAAACATTATTTTCAGCTTTGCTGGAAAATGAAACTGCGACCCATGAAGTTCTGAACTCTCACTCAAGACTAAGCTAGTTTTGTAGATTAAAAGGTCCCTGTTCTTTGTATATAACATTTAATTTCATTACTAAAACTGAACTTCATGACTTATATAATAGTATCATAAAGTTACACAACATTCACTTGTTTTGATTATTAAGAAGTTTTGAGATGGGGTGAATAAAATAATGTACTGAAGCACTAAACCAATGTAACTGAACCTACTGAATACGTACATACAAATTAAGCCACTTTGTGACAAAAACAATTTAATGCAATGAAGTATTAAATGCTATTTACAAAGGAAAACATTTTTTAGTCTAAAAAAATAAGTACATTGTCACCTACTCAGTTGTTTCATTTAAGTGTTCATTGAAATACTGTTCTATTAGAATACATATCTTTATGCAAACTGTAATAAAGATGTAATATTATGAATTACAGACTGATTCAAGCACAGAGACATACTCAGACATAATAAATGAATTGATGCCGATATTTATATCTGTAACCAGAGGTCACATGGCTTGTTATCAATTTTATGTAATTACAATTGTGTGCATCAGAATACACTCATATTGTCTAAGCTTGAAAAGAGCTGGAATCAGACTAAGTGAGGGGGAAAAAAAAGTAATTCTATTCTCACCTAAATCCTACCTGTAAGCCTAAATCTAAGGTTTTTAAATGTTTCTTCTAACACACTGGTGGTAAAATTTACATCTAATAATGTAAAACTTTATGATTATTACTATACCTACACAAGTTAACTTGTTATTTTGTGAACACATTTTTTCCCACTTTTTTCTGCAGCATAGGAACCCCTCGTGAGAGAAGACAGCACAGAGAGAACTGAAAGGCATCAGGGGAGAAAAAAAAAAAAAGACGACAAGCAGCTTGAGGAAAGCGATTTACATAGCTCTGCACTTCTAAACCTTTTCTTTGTCACATGCCCAGCTGTGTCTTTACACACACACCCTGGGTCTGCTGGGTTCAGGACTTTCTGGGCCAACGTCAGCATAAGGACATCATTAGAGGCATCAACGCGCTGCTGAAACCTACCTGGGGAGTCACAGCTCTGCCAAGAGATATGGGCTTGCAGACAAGACCTGGAAGGACCAAAGAGCAGGAGACCGAGGACAGCATCAGATGGCAAGCCATGGCAGAGGGAACTCCTTCCAACACTTTTATAACGCAGCCCCCGAGCAGCGATAACTTTACTCCAGATATAAATTCAAGTACGTGATTCTCCTCTTCTGTCATGCCACAAAATTAGAAACTTGCAAGAGAGAATTTAAAAAAAAAAAAAAAAAAAAAAAGCCCAGGAGTAATAAACTTCACTCTCAAGGGACAGTCTCATTTTTTCCAACTGTTTTCTCCAAGTGAGCTGTATTTAGTCTGAGCTCCCAGGGACGTACACGTGCTTTCAGACAATTTTAATAAAACTATGAAGACCCGAACTCTATCACTTGTTAAATCAGCAGGCACCATTACCAAACCACAGAAACATACTGACTGTGTCTCGTAAGGACCGCGCTATACAAGCCAATACAGAATTTCAGGCAATTTTGAGTCTGCATCAGACGTCAACACAGCTGCATCCTACTGTGCAGCAATAAAAACAGATATCCCTCCGTCCTCACCTTCCACGTGCATTTTGAGGAACACAAGCCACCTCCCAAATTTTGTTTCAACTCACAGTACCACCCCCCTAAATAGGGAGAGTTTCATTGGGGAACACGTAGTTTCCCCCGGTACAGCAAATTTTATAATTTATAAGCTTGCACGGTCTGTCAGATCATTGTCCTCATAAATCCATCCATGACTGCTACATTTGCTCGATGTAAATAGACTGCAGAACAATCCTGGAAGGAACAGCACGGCTGTACGACACAGTGGACATGCTGGCTCCAGAAGGTCCCATACGGTAGCATTCATTTCCAACGCTACTCAACACACATTGCCCAAAGCACAGCTTTTAATCTTCCATCTGCAACTCCATGTGAAATAGGAACACATTAATTTAGAGATAGGCTGCAATTTTCGAAGAATCCTAAAATAGTCACACATTTGCGTTTAAATGCCAAGAGAGCCTACCAAACCAGTAGGATGAAAGAATAATCTCTTTCTTTCTATAAGCAGTAAAACAGATCAGTGCCATGTACTCATTCTCCCTTGTGCTACCCATTGGTACGAAGGCTTCCTACCAAGACCACCTGTATGCAAGACTAGAGCTGTGCATGAAGCATCTATACCCTAACCCCTCCTCACACTGCTCCCAAGTAGTTGCACATGTACCACTCACCAACATCACACAAAGCAGCCTCCAAAATAGCTCCTGCGTGTACCTTTCTATGTCTAATTCTGAAGAACTGAGGTCTTTTCTGTGATAAGCACTATAGAACAAATTACACACAGCTCAGAAGGCACGAAAGGAACATGAAGTCTCCAATACACTTAGTTCACCAAATTTCATAGGAAAATTTATCTGGTTGCTGGAAGATAAGCCAATACTATTTTTGATCTCTTAACCGTGTCACTGTAGTACAATTGAATGTCACTGAACTTACTCTTTTTCTTTCTATACATGGTGACGGTATCCTCGGTAAAAGGAAAAAGCAGCACAGAAAATCGAGAAAACTCTCTCTAGGGAGTTTTAAGGTTTTAACCTTAAATAATGCTTGGTGAAAGCAATTTAATGCAGGAAAACCCCTGTTGCTGATTTGGGGTTTTGTCTTCAAATAAACAATGCTTATAAAAGATTTATAAATATTTGAATACTGTTGCACAGATATAGCCAGGTGCTGAACGGGGCATGAGGGGTCTCTTTGTGATCTGAGCTTCCACATTATGCCTTCCGAAGTAATTCTGCCTAGCCCCTTCCTGGCCAAGTCGGGAAGGAAAATTCAGTCCCCATGCTAGTGACATGTTTGTTACCATCTGCTCAGGAAAAAAAAGAAACAGCATAGGCTAGATTATTTCTCCAAGATTAATCAAAAGGCTGAAGTACAAAAGATAACCTATAAAAGTGAAGCAAGAGAATACATCTTCCCTTTTCAACTATTTGGATGATTCACCTGAAGGGCTGATCTGTACCAGAGGCTGACGTGCACATCTTCTTGAAGGACAGCAGAATAGAGCTCTGTCCCCAGCCATTGTACATGGCCTCCTATTCAAATTTGGCACCTAAATTTTGCATGCAGAGACTACTTATGTGAAGACAGCTTAATATTTTACACACAGCACAGAGCTGTTTGTGCTCTAACAATACAGATAAGTGGGAATTTACATTAAAAAATAATGACTGAAAACTGTTCATACATACACCACTTTTTAAAAAAGGTTAATTCCCCCCTCCCAAAAAAAGTAATTCAGCATTGCCGGTCTCTTTCCAGGTAAATTTAAGCTAAACTGTAAAATATGAAGTAGTTTAAGACCTTTCCTCCCCCCCATCACTTCAATACTAAAGTGACTTTAAAAATCTGAAATAATTGTCAGGTAGCAAATTAGTATATAAATAATTGGCAACACACCAAGCAATATTTCTTTCCAAGCAACTCCTTATGAAAATGAAGCAGTACGGGGAATTTACGGTGCTTTTCATGGCAAGAAATCCACGGTATCTGTATAAACAGGTTTTATACTTCAGGCAGTTTTATATTTCTAAAATATTTTCCAGTAGACCTGGATCTCATTTTTATTAGGAGAAAGTATGGTATTTAACCACTTGAATGCAAAGAGATTTCATTCCAAAATAACTATGGCTAATTTGAGAATACACAATAATAAACAATAAACAACTATATAGATGAGCAGTATTCTTAAATAAGGCTGGCACAATGGCATGACAAGTTGTGGGCTTTGCCAAAAAATATTAGCACTATCTGCTCTTGCAAAAAGAACAAGTGACCTCCTTATCCTTAACTAGCATGAACAATATATTTTTAGTGTCCAAGAGGTCTTTAGTCGTAAAATAGTAGAGGAAAGATAGCACTTTGAAGTTTACCATCATGTAAATAAAGAAAAGCAACCACAGGTGGAGAATATAGGGGAATATAGGCACTGAACTCACCTATCTTTAACCTGAACACACAACCCCAGCCTCCTTTTTTATAATGAGATACTCAATTTTTCTTACTTCAACGTAAAGTATAAACCACAACCCCAGGAGAGAGACAAGAGCAGTATGCATCCACAACTATTTCACTGAACTGCCCAAGTGAAGCCCATGCCGGTCCCTCTCCCACCTGTTTGATGCAGGATGAGACCCAGAGATTTCAGCTGAGCTTGGGATTTGCAAATCTCAGCCCAGCAAGTGAAGCAGAGCAAACCCAAACTCCATGGGCCCTTCAGCTCCAAAACTGAGTATTAAGGCAATGGGAGCTTAGCCATGCCTGCTCTCCTCCACGCTAAACGGGTCATATAAATTCAGGCTGCTTCAGAGCAGCTGACCAAAGCCCTGTTTCCAATATTGCATTAAACAATTAACCAGCACTTTTGCTGCTCTTCATTGTCTGGGAAGTCCAAGCAGACTCTCCGTCTCTGTCCTAACAGAGTTCAACAAACCATGGGAACAGACTCTCAGTCTGCCCAGTCCCTACTAGTCATTTTGTACAATACTACACTAACAGTCTTAAAAAATTTAAAAAAAAAAAAAGAAAAGAAAGAAAGAAAGAAAGAAAAAAATTATGCTTCTAAGAAAAAATTAAATCCATGGGTTACCTTATATGAGGCTGTAGGAACAGGAACCTTAAAAAAAAATGGCAAGAAACAACATAGCTGAGCCGGGAGAGGGAAGACCGTGTATTTTGATCCTGGCATCAAGTGCTAAAATCCACTGAGACACTGTTTAGTAATTGCAAAATAGAACGACTAAAAGCAAAGAAATAAAATAACAGCTTGCATCCACCGATATTCGATTATTTCCAAAATTCACCATTTGTTTTCTTCAGAAAGAATTCTTCACCAAAAGTATAATGAATGTTCTTTAGAAGAGTAACGTATCCTGATAACCTATGAGGTTAAAAACTGGGTAAATACTAGTAGCAGAATAACTAACTGCTCTTTCAGGAAGGTCTCTTGTTTCTTACAAATCCATGCAAGAGTTGGAAGGGGAATTTGATTACCTGCATTTGCTTAGAAGTTAGGAAGAAAAGCAACTTTACTTTCGTCATGAAATGGTTTAATCATCAACATATAGTTTTAGGACTCTGCTTAGGTAGTCTCCTTCCAGATCATTTTACAAAGTTGGTAGAATCTACAAGACTTGAAAAGAAGGGATAAAATAAGCCAATTAATTTTATTACTTAAAACTGCAATGTAACTTTTTGCCCTCCTCCTAAATACACAGGAATTTGGAAAATTCTTAAATCTCTGTATGCAAGAATAAATACTGTTCTGTAATTACCCATGTAAAAGGTGAGGCATAGCTCTTGTCTTTTTTTCTTCCTTTTTCAAGTTTGATCCTGGACTCTCTATCCATCACACATGGCTACATCTGTGTTTGTCTCACAATGGGAAAACTAGGTTTGATCAGAAGAAGGTAATTCTGCATTAACACATTATATTCAGGAATAACAGACTTGATCCGAAGATAGCAATCCTCGACTTACTAATATAAGCATGGGAGTAAAAATATCTTCTGGTTTATAAAAGCCCTGATGAAGTTCGAGGATGACTGTCTCGGCACACCCCGGTTTCTCCCCAGCATCCCGGTGCCAGGCTGACCGGAGGCAAGTGACACACAACCCAGTGCTGGAGGATCTGCAGCTTCCCTGGGTACAGGAAGGGTTCGGGACTCACTGAGGACAGAAACTGGTCCCAGTTTGTCCCCCTGTGGACAAGGCACTACTCAGGGAATGAAGCTGCACAACAGACCCTCAGGAGCCGTAAAACAAGACAGTAAAAAGACTGCATGTCTCAAAAAGCACAAGGTTATGCACATCTGATGTCGTAATATTATTTTAGCATACGATGCTGCTCTGTGTTGCTATGAGATGACCAGGTGACTAGTTCAGCACAAGCAAAGAAACAGAGGTAACTAAAAGCAATCAAAATAAGTAATTGCATTAATTACAACACTAGCAGTTTAGCAACATGATCTGGCCTATTTGTAGCTGTATTTAATGAATTGGTAGAGTCAGGAGCTGATTCTGAAGGTGTCACAGTACCAAGATTTTAATCACGGCAGAGCCAAAGGCTGCTCTCCTTCCCTAGGAGAAAGCGCTGTCCTACCAAGGACTGATCACATCATTCGTCAAAGCAACGGCAATCAACGCCACGAGCCCTGTTAGAGCAGAGAAAGCTGTGCTGACACAGAAATATGGGCGATACCCCCAGGGAACCCAGTAGTAATTTATTTGGTATCCATGAAAGTGTAGGCTTGGTACCAGCTATCATGAGTTACTCAAAAAAAACCCCAAACCCCACAAACAAACAAACCAACCAACCAACCTGGAATCTGGATTCACATCAAGATATTCCTTCATCAATAAAGCACTGCCACAGGAGGAGAGATCAAAGAAAAGCACAGAAAACAGTTTTTTCTTCCAATTTGGCTGAAATTGTTTATTGATTTTGGAGACTCTCCTTGTGGCACACTCAGACAAAAACAGAAGGGAAAATACATGTCCTGGGCATAGTAAGATCAGACATGCCATGCTTGATATATTTACCTAGGTGGTATTTTTGCTTCATGTGCAAGATACAGACCACAAACAAAAATGAAAAATGCAGAAAGAAAAGCCATCTAAGCACAGAAGTAAGAACAAAAATGAAATAATACGTTTTATTATAAAATAACTTGAAGTTTTTATTTATCTTTTTGGAACCTGCTGAAGCATGAAAAAAATAGTGGGTTTTATACCTCATAATAACTCTACACAACAGAAAAAAAAGTAAGATTAGTATTTTGTAGGGTCTGGAACAGAACTGACTACTTTTTTTTCTCTTACATTAGAAAGCTGCTGCAATAGCTCCCAACAGACCTCTAGGGCGAGCACAGGAGAATGCCCACTGCGGGATGGGTAGGGCAGGAAGGAAGAGCTGAACTTTTAAAACAAAAGTCATCTAGATAATCTAAAACAGAGCTCTTCACGGCTTTTCCTCATGTCCCTGGAGAAGTTGGCTTTGACTGAGCTGATTCTGCATCTGGTGGATCTTACGTACACCGCAGCACGAGGACCTTCAGACAGCCTTGGAGGACAAAACTCCTGCTCACGTCACCATCACCCCATCTCCTGACACCACCTAACACAAGTACCAAGGAGAAATCCAGCAGTCTCACCCCCAAAACCAAACTGCCTTTTCAGAGGAAAGGGGACTGGCAGACTGACAGGAATGACCATCTGACCTGGGAGATAGTATGAATGGTAGCACGTATGTTCATTAAAACAGTGTTTGAAAATTCAGAAAGCATCTCATCAGCCACCAATGTTACCCATTTTAAATCTCTATGCATTTGTGTGGTCTTCAAAAAAAAAAAAGAAAAAAGTCATTAACCCTCAATTACTGAAAAACAACGGAGTTTTACCCTTTTGGCTCAACTTCACAGTAACATGTTAGTAACAGCCAATCAGATCAGCGTGCATTTATATAAATAAAACCTGACACACAGCAAACGAAAACAGGTATAGCAAACAGAGAACCATACTGCTTGTTAGTCACCCTTGGTGAAAACATAAAGTACTCATGGACTGGTACTTGCTGTTGAACCTTACGGTACAGCTATATTTAGAACACTGATAATATAAAATATAATTTTCTTGCTCAAGCTGCATGCCAGTGGTATGACTTTGCATCTTATCTCTTTATTTTGTTGAGTAAGGGAAGTTTTCACTGTTAGCACCACAAAACCAGCATGGTTCAGAAAGACCATATTTTCTTCCAGCCTTTGGGTCACTGCTAGAGCTTGCTATGGAGACATCATCTGCAACACAACAGCTTCAGGAATACTGAGGCTTCTGTCTATCTGGCTTCTTGCTTGAAGAAAAAAGGAGGACTCCAGGCTGCCAGGTGGTCCTGGCAACTCAGTGCAGTAAAAGTTACTGCTGGTTTAATCCTTAGCCCTTCTTGTGCCAAGCAGGTCCTTGAATGTGGGCTCTCTGTAAGCGAGCTCCCTAATTAGCTGGCTGTTGATTACTTGGGTGAGAGACCCTCCACTGCACCTTATCAAGCCATTCCACTTTGCATACTCCGCAGTAACGCGGAAAGAGAGGCAGAGCAACTCACAGACCAACCTTAAAACTTATGCACAGGTCAATCACCTTTAGTAAAAATAAGACACTGGAGAACACAGAACCGAACCCCAAAATGCAGTCTGTCTACTGCACCACTGCAAGTACCTCCAGCCCAGCCTACACCAAGTTCTCACTTCATTTGCACCTTTCCTACCTGCTTTAATGATGCTCACTGCCTTAAAAAAAAAAAAGTATACCACAGTTGTATCATTTTTTGACTACCAGAGAAAGCTTTGTAACTCACATTTCATCACTGAAACTGTTGGAGGAGACTGTCAACTCTCTTCCATACAACACATCCCAAGAAACACACTAAACATAACTTAACATGCAAATATCAGGTTGAATTTACAGGGTCAGCAGTGAGAAATTAATTTTTTTGTCCCATAGACATGCTCCATCTGGAAGCTATAGTAAGAACAAAGCAACGTAAACAGAAAAACTGTTCTCAATCCATTTTCTTTCCAGTTTCTCTGATTACGATGACTACTCTGCACAAATGCACAGCATCTTAGGCAGTTCATTAGCTGGAGGATTAACAAAACCAAAAAGCTGATGTTTCTGGTGTGAGGGGACTAAAGCGGGTAGGAGATGCTGTGTGTCTGTGCCATTGCAGCGAGGCCCTGCCACGCAATCTGTGTGACTCACTCCTTGGCATGGGGTAAGGCCCTGCCTCATCGCTGACACTCTCATGCTGAAACTATGACAACAACACACTATTCCCAGCATCACTTATTTAAAGATAAGCAGCCTGGCTCGCTGGGCAACTAACAGCTCTGGAAACACTCTATACATTAAGAGGATTAATATGTTAATAGGGGTTGTAATTTCCATTAGCTGGAAATGCAGCTACTTTTGAAAGATCCTTAAATCACAATTTTAGCTGGAAACACAGATTTTAAATCTTTTCCCATTCCCAGCTTCTAAAGCAGGAGCTGGCTTAACCCAGTATGGAAAAATAAATTCCTAAAGACCCCTCAGTCTCTTAGAAGCAGCATTAAAGTGTGAAAGCTGTCAATTTTCATGGAAATCACAATGCCAGAGCAACATAAAACGCTGCAGTATACAGAATGCAGTCGTTGCCAGAAAATGAAGTGTTTGCTGATGCTAACGGAGTAGCTAAAGGGCAGGCACAGGGGAATGCTTGTTAAGGCACTGAATTGCGATTCAGGAGAGGTGAGGTACTTCCCTAACTCTGCCACAGGCCTCCTGCCTGCTTTCAGGGCAGGTCATGTAAATGTGTTCACACTTTCACCTACGTAAATAAAACGGAGTCTCCTACATGTATTTCTTTAACCCAAAAGAATATTCTTAGGAAGTTTTCAAAAATGCTTGTAAGATAATTCAAGTCTGTGACAACAGGAGTCTTCAGTATTTACACTACTATAGATGTTTAAGAATAAAGACACGTATTCAAGGGAACTCTCATTCCTTTGAAGGAAAAAAAAAAATCCCTTCATTCTGGCCATAATCATGCACTGTGATCTGAATTACTCAGCACAAAGCAATATACCACCTCTCCAGCAAGATTAACTACACACATAGCAACCATGTATTTACTGAACCGAGCTCAAAATAAACATTTAAGAGGTTGCTTTTCCTTAATGGTCAGGACCATCTAAAAGTGCACCCATGAGAGTGCTCTAAATTGTAATTAACCCCCCCTCTCCCCTCCTTTATTTACTGCAGCATCCTAAAATTCACTGTAATAGGTTCAGTTTGCCCAGATGAGGTGGTAGGTAAAATCTGTCCCATCAAAACGTAATGCTACCTCCTGCAGAGCAAAGTGCTTTCATAAAGACAAGCAATTTGACTAAGATGTAAACATACAGGAGCAAAACCTGCAGAAAAATGAATCTGGAATTACAAGGGAAAGACATGAAGAACAAATCAGGCAGGCAACAGTAGGAAAGAGAAGGTTCAATTTCATCTAACACTGGCAGAAATGGAATAAAAGAGCAAGATGAAAAAATACAAAAGATATCCATGGGAAAGAAAATAACAAGAGACGATTGGGAGACTGGGAGAGTGAAAACAAATCCTCAATATTCTAGACATCCCAGAAATAGAGGAGACTTTAAGAAACCATCTATTTCATCCTCTACTCTGGTACAAGACTAACAGATTTCTGAAAGAACGGGAAAAGGAAAAAAAAAAAGTAAGACAGGAGAAATGGGAAAGCGGAATTCAGAAAGAACAGCTGTCGGGACTGGATTGCATTGCATTTATCTCACCATTTAGCTTATTCTTACAATCAGTTTGCTTATCTTCAGCAATCCTGAGATATTAGTCACGACTGAAAACACAAATGTCTCCCAGTATATTAGCTCAACAGTTATATTCACATAGAGGTGCAAAACACAGTAAAAATTGCCTTGTTTCATTTTATGCAATAGCAAGCACAATTCTTCTGTCACTGTTACAAGAGTTTCATTTAACGTGACGTTATCTCCACTGACAGAGAAAGAAACACTTTTGATGCAAACTACTTGTGAGAGGAAGATAGAGCTAATGTTGCCTGCGGTGCCAGAAAAATGTATTACAGAGAAGCTCCTCGTCTCAGGTGTACACTTAAGGAGCGCCGTCTGCGTTCTGCGAGAGCGGTGCAGGTACAAACAGGGACAAAACATGAAGGATAACGCCAAAAGCACAAGTGTCAGCCTTGCAACTGCCCAAGGCAGCAATCTTCAAAGCCGGTACCCCACTGCTACTCTACACTTCTAACTGCAGTCCTTGTCCTTTGCCATCCAGTACTCTGCGTATTACACAGAAAGCTCATATAAATACAAAACAGAGGAAACATACGCAAATTGCTCCGTTTTTCAATTCTGATTTAAAAATTAATTACATCGTTGTTTCTTTATACCCTAAATCTTGTAACATTTGAAGGTGAGATAGTGTACGGTGTAACCAGTGTTAGACAGATGTTCACATAGATGTTCTGTAGACAACAGTGTCCTCTAGGCTTTTCCAGACAGGGTTTACAAGTAATGTCCTAAACACAAGCATAATAAAATTTTATTTTCTCTTTTTTTTAAAGCTGGATGTGCAGTTTCACAAAGTAACATGCTTCACTATGTGGAGTAGGCATAAAATAGGTTTCAACAAGTTGCTCTGTACCTGGGGGTTTGCTTTCCCAGGTTCTGCATGTAAACATTACTGACATGTCACAGCCTTTATCTGACTTCCAGGGTCACTTCAACCCAGCAGATAAGTCCCTCCAAAGCAGGTGTGCTAATATGTGCCTGTATTTGTTAGTAACTATAAGGCCCTGTGAGACAGGGAAGGAAGTTGAAGCACAGAAAATAAAGGTCCTACTTAGAGAAAGCACTCGTACATCTTGGCCTTCCCCACATTTGCCAGACTCCAGAGAAAGCATTTCTGTGCTCAGACATAAAGGCGTGGAGAAGGACCCACGAACCGCTGGTTTCCATGCGAGATGGAGATGCTTTCAGTGACAGAGGAAGATGCTCTACACTTTGTGACACTCCTAACGGAGCAGAACAGAACTGATCTTCCAAGTCCTCATTTTAGGTTTGAGCCTGCTATGCCAATGTATGTCTGTTATGCCATGTTATGGTCAAAAAAGTCACCAATCAAGACACCCAGAGAGGCCTATCTCTGCTCTCCCTAATGAAATAAGGGCAGATGCAGACACCAAGGTAGTAGATTTTAAACAGGTGCACCTCTCTCTCCTAGCACCCGATGCATGATCACAGAATAAATCCTAATTTCTGCTGCTGCTACTGATTGTCTTAAATTTACCTTCATAAGCTAAAGTAAATGTTCATTAAATAAAGCATTATGGACTTGGTAAAACTTTACAAAACTCATGCCTAAAAATTAGTAACAATAAAATTCTTGGTGCTGAAGTCTACAATTATTTTTGAAACTGGGAAACTGGAAAAACCCTGCAACACCAGCACAAACTGCAGTTTTCCTTTGCCATTTAAAACAAAAAACCCCACAACAGTATCCTACCTTTAAACGTGCAATTATCAAGCAGCTGTGCCACGAAACACTTATAGTCAATTTATCTGTGTAAAGCGCATAGCAGAGCTGCTCTACCCTATACCAAATCATACATTAAATTTGTTCACTCTTGAACAAGGGAAACTTATAATGTTGCTGTTAATGATTTACATAGAGACAAAACAGCTCTGCCTAAATTTGTTAAAAATTGTGAAGTTGCAGTCATTTTAACCTCCCCTTCATAACTGCAAGCTAACTCAATCAATAAGCTGGAAATGCGTATAGCATTTCCTTTGCCATGAAAGGAAGGTATTTCTGCCACAGTGGCCTTAAAAGCCAGTGCTCCCCAAGCATGCCCCATCGATGCAGCTCACTTCTGGATTCATAAGGGAACCAAAAAGGACAGACGAAGCTGTCCTCTTGCTGCCCTTCCCTGGCCCTGGAAGATTTCCTCATCGAGTGAGTAAAACCTGATTAGGGACCAAACATCCACCGGTTTCCAGTATGGACGTTAGCAACTCAGGGAATTACGAACCATTCAGTGAAGCCCACTGCTAACAGCAGGGACCCATCCAGGCTGGGAACCTCTGACTTGAGAGAAAAGGCAACAAGCAGTATTTGAAGGCTGAAATCAGCCCAGATAAAACTGAGAGGCAGTCTCTGTCGGTGCACACGACAGCGTTGCCACCAGCTTCCACAGGAGCGGATTAGCACCCACACACTTTGCCATACAATACCGCAATTGCATCTTCACCTTACAACTGGATTTGCCTTCTTGAGCCATGTCAGGAGCGCTCCAACTGAAGTTAACGCAGTTACTGTAGTTTCTGTTCATACATGCGATATCTGAGTCTGGCCGCGGACAGGTTTACACAGATGAAACTGGCTACGTAGGATTCAGGAGGTTTGTTCAGAAATCCCTTCAGACTCCAGTGCTCATCTCTGAGACACACTAACACCACACTTTCTCACTGCAAACTCAAACTTTTTAATGAATCTTTGGATACCTAGCAATCAGGACAAATTTTTAATCAGCACTGCATCTGAGAAACGCTAGTTACTCTTCAGAGCACATGTGTAAATTGGTATCCTAGATCTCCCCTTCCTCAGGATTTTAGAAAGCAGCTACACTATTACACCAACTAAATACAGAGAGGGGAGGCACATCATATCTACTGCTTTTCATAGAAGATCAATTTAAAAGGTCACGACCAAACGTGCTCATTTTTAACTGGAATTAAGCATTTTATTTACAAAAAGAGCAGCAAGCTATGTCATGCTCTGCAACTCAAAGAAAAATTGCATACATAGGGTTTCATTACTACAGCACTAGCAACAGCATCTTTTCTTCATCCATCACCCCCTGTTCTACTTTCTGAGTCAGGCACTACAAGACTATCAAACACAGAAACTAAGGAAATTAAACCTAACAAAACTACCGTAGCCCACTAGCACGTACTTTAAAGCTGTTTCCTACTTAGTTGAGAATGAATTTGTGACATAAACATTAGAACTAAAAATAAAAAAGCTGCTGAAGTAATCACAGTCTTTTTCAGTCCGTGCAGACAGTGTGAAGTAGAGCAGTAAATTGCAGCGAGCAGACAGCACAGCTCTTAAAACTCACCCAGCTTCTGCTCTGACAAAAGAGATCACTTAGGACTTCATCTTGCTGCTGCTGCTCTCGTCGCTTAATTAATGGACTAATAAATTCACTGCTGGCATATTCTGTGTTTGTTTCTTCTCTTGGAAAACCTCAAATCCACCTGTGGTTTACACCAGGGCTGATATTGCTATTTAGCATTCCTCCTGCAGGAGCGGTGCCTGTCACCAAAGGCAGGAGGAACCGGGAGCCGCGGCCGGCAGCCGCCCAGCGCCTGGCCGGGACCTGGCCGGCACCGACCAACCTCCAACAATTTTTTGCATTTTTAATGCGAGGTTGGAAGCGTTTTTCCTTCCTCTGCCGTGGCTGTGCGGTAGGGCCGAGGGACCCACGGCTGGGACGGCTGAATAAACCTTTCACAGGCTTCTGGCAGCCGACTATTAGCACAC
>NW_009637393.1:116359-118186 GCF_000690535.1 Cariama cristata | reverse complement strand
AGATACTGCACACCACTAAAGTCTGCTGAAACAGTGGGAAAAGAAAAGAAATTCTATTATAACACTGTAAACGTGGAGGTTGCTCACACCTCAAATACAGACTGCAACTCTGATCCCTTCAGCTCAGAAAGGATGGAATAAAACTAGAAAAGGTACAAAGAAGCAGGACAAAGACCCAGAACTATTCACATATGCATGAAAACAAAGACTTCTCTTCAGTACTTCAGCCTGAAGAAAAAAACCAAAGATAATTAAAAATCAGTTACTGTCAGACTAATTGCAAGTAAAATGCTTAAACCCACACTTAATTCTTATGAATAACTGGACTGTGGCTTCACATTCTTTTTACCACCCAGAGATACTGTTAGTGTACAGACATTAATTTTGTTTTTTATAAGCCTTTCTAAAACTTATTATTTTCTAGACCAAGGGGGAAAAACAAAAAGCATACCAGACTCCAGTCCAGTTTTGTAGGTTTGCGGGTTTTTTCCCTTTTCTTTTATAACAGCTGTGAGTAAAAGTAAGTCCAAGAGGACAACAGGTCTTCTGCCAAGTCTTATCTTCAAGTGATGTAAATTCACATCACTATACCGGAGTCAACTACAGCTCCCAAGAGCTTACAAGAAAACTGTAAGGCAACATTCATAGCACGGAAAGCCCTAAAACTGTTGCATGGTTTACTTCAAATAAAAGTAATATATTTATATTAATCAATATTCTTATAAGCCAGCTGTCTTGATTACCATTTAAACACCATGTTTGACTAATTCAGAGAGCAGCATTTCACTTCAGCGTTATCACACAACCAGCAGGTATGCTGAAATTGGGACAACAGAACTCACTGCTTTCCACAGCAGTTACTTTTGAACTATACTCATAACTAACAGCACATCAGTTTTCCCACTGTAAAATTCAGGAGCACTACCCTTCCAGTCTAATGGACATCTAGATCCAAACAGCAACTCAAGTCTCTCAATCCCTTCTCCCCCCCCCCAAACCAGACTAAAACATGAAAAAAGAATCCAAGCCAGAAACAAAGCCTGGCAGGGATGTCACTACATCGACTAGCTTTTAACAACCCTGTACAATACTCAACAGCAGCATTTTGTCTCTCATTTCCCGGTATCAACTGGGGTTGGACTCTACATAATGGGGGGGACAGGGCACACAGACACATTGGAAGACACAGTGGTCACCACTTACACTCTCTCTGCTCCGAGAACCTAAATGAACCCGAGCTACAGCTGCGCTCTCTGCCCAACCTTGTAACAACCGCTCCATACTGGCTCTCCTTCCAGGTTTACAGTTCTCTTATCTCGCTGCTCTGTACTTTAATCTCAAACAGCAAGAGATTGTGTTTGGTGGTGTAGCGATTCCAGACTCAGTACTTCCATAATAAGCATCCATTGGCAAAACTCGTTTGGCAATTCAGTCTAACAGGAAAATGACCTCCACAGCTACACCCCCAAGCCATCCGTCGTACTTGAAATTAATTCCTATTTGTTTGTTTGAGCTCTCAGGGTGGATGTTCAGTTCACCGTTGAAGTGAATCCGAGTATTCAGACCCCAAAATCCAGTGTGTTGCCCAAATTGTCCATCATCCTCAAGCTTACACTTTAACTACTCAGGAATCTCCTCCTTACTCATAAAATGATTTTTTTTCTACTGGAAGATCTCTCAAATCTTAGCTCTGTGCTTTTTTGCAAAACATTTAGATGTTTACTGCCGTTATGTTTTTTATCCTGCTACAGTTGAACTAAATATTCTCAAGAAATAAGAACACATTCAATTATGAAATCTGTGATTTTAATTACAATTTTCTCTTCC
>NW_009637393.1:100482-116348 GCF_000690535.1 Cariama cristata | reverse complement strand
TCTCCCGATCTACTTTTAAACTCGAACCAAGGCAAGACTGTTGTTTGTTCATGTTTGAACAACAGTTCTATTTACCATGGATAAAAGAAGAATTATCTAATACCTCTGACATGGAGTCATAAATTGATTTTTGATTAATGTTTCATCAAAACCAGAGAGACACATCTGTGCAAAAAAACCCACCAGGGAGCAGAAAGCCCTGTTCATGGGAATTTCTTCTGTGTCAGCTGTCCCTAGCTCTGGATAACGACACTAGATCCTTCCTCCTCTGCTGGTACGAGGATGCAGCACTGTTGACAGAGCAATTTACAATGGCCAGATAGTTTCTGCCAGGAAACACTAATTTAAAACAAGACTATTTATTTTAAATACAGAGACTCTACAGCTAAAAACAAGGAGTAAACATTTTAGATCTCCAACGCTCGTAAAAATTAAAAGCATCAATGACAACCTTCCCTACTTCTGGCAGGCAACCAGCCATCAAGTTGAAGGTGAACAAGTCTCAGGTACCTCCAGCTCCCTCCCCAGCATTGTCACCTGACAGGGCCGCATGTGAAAACAGCATTAAAATCCAATGTCTCACTGAGGATGAAGTCACAGTTTAAACAAAAACTGAATATTAAAAGTCTTCATTGAAGTACATGTGACTTCTCCATCAAGACACTCAAACGACCAGGGGAGCATCAGCATTTAGAAGCAGTCAGTATTTGGGATGAATATTGTGTAATAAAACCCAAATACACAAGAAAAATGAACATATCTAATTGTAACCAAAATAAAAAAGGTTATTTAACCTCAAAAGGAGGCGCTCTCTTTCAAAGCAGAAGCATATATACCAGTTTGGTGGTGTACGTGCCTTGGCAGCATGCCCTCAGGTGGGATGCAGTGAGGGGGTGATCCCAAAGCAATCCTGGGATATTCGGGGGCAATCCAGAAACATCAGGTAGGTAGAAAGTTTTTAAGCAGCTAGTAATGAAGTGGTTGCTTTCTCTTCTGGATGGAGCCTGAGCAACGCCTAAATTAGTCCACCAGATCTTTTCACTCCTTCCTCAGTTTCTCTCTCTCATATTCATCTAAGAGTCCAGAAAAGCAAACGGTGCTGCTTTAAGATGTTCAGTCCCCAAGCCTCTTTTTGCCAAATGTAAATACACAGTAATTTTTTTCAACAATTAAGATCTCCCAAAGGAAGATTGTATATTAAAAAAAGTGACAAGAAGAATCTTAATTATAGCTCTGTTAGCACATCATGATAATGAGTACTTGTTCTTTATCAGACATTTAAAAAAAAAATATTATTGTTCTGAATTATACAAAGGCTGGTCTAAAGAACAAGGATCTTTGTTTCTTGCTGCCAGAAGAAACAGCATTTCCTGAGGCCTGTTTCTGCCTTCAACTAACAGTTTTGATTTTGGCTTTAGAAAAATAACTGCATGTCCTCAGCTGGAGGAAAAAAAAGTTCCCTTCTTCCCCCTCTCCCAGATGCTCTGGAGAGCAGCATCACCATTTGTAATAACACTGTGTTTCATTAGCCTTCAGGAAAAGAAAAGAAAAAAAAAAAAAAGACTAAACCTCTGGCTATCCTTGTTCAGGTAAACAACAGGAGATTATTACAGAGTTAATACTTGGGTTTGTTCATATTCCTCTCCCTCCTTTTCACCTCCCATTGCAGCCCCAGACTAGAATTACAGCCCAACAATAGCCCAATTGTCGCCCCCGGCAGCGACTTCCATCCAAACAATAGATCTTTCCCCTTTTCTCTCCACCCAAAGTAAAATTAATAAGGAAAAAATTCTCTGATTACAGGGTAAAGAAAAACATTTTTAAGGGGGAATACAGAGACTCGTGTATATACATGGGATTCTGAGCTTCCTTTGTACAGAAGAATGTGCGTTCCCTTTCCCAGGCTCCTTTGTATCCCACAGCCCCTCCTATGCAGGGGAAGAGATGGGGAGGAAGGTTATGTGCTCCGGCATGAATGGCATTTCCTAAGAAGGTCATTTTAACCACTTCACTGGGGTCCTCCTTTCTTCAAGAAGGCTCACCTATTCTTCCAAGTATCAGCGGGAGAGCCGCGAGCCCTCTTATTTTGGCACCACGATAACCTGAAAGTGCACGTGCCTGCCCTCCAAAACGGAGCTCACTAGAATTCACACTCCGAGGAGAAAAACAGACTGGATTTGCAAAGGAAACATTTTTTGTGGGAAAAGAGTATTTACATATAGGAACAAATATGCTTTATTTCCCACTTTCAAGATCAAAGAATACATGTTACTGCATGGTAACGTGCCAAAAGCCAAAAATGAAGAGAAAAGCCCCTCCTTTCCAAAGAGGAAAAAAAACCCCCACCTACTATAGCCATGGCTGCAAAAAGTCCAGCATTAGGCTCATCATTTGCTTCTGTCTGCTAAGGAGCCCAACGTTTATATCGGAAACAAAGCTGTAACAAACAGTCAAAGCTGCTTTCCAAAGAAGTTCAAGTATTTCAAGAATTTTCTTGTCCTCTGCCAAATATCAGTCTGTTCCTCACAGGGCTCTACCACTGCAACCAGGGCAACATCTGTCGGTTGTGGGGCGACGAGCGAAGGAAACATTACTGATTTTGCAGTAACTGCAGAAGCTGCCCAATGTGAAATTCACATTGATATTAATTTCGGCTTCTGCCTTCATGGTATTTACTCATGCAACAGCTAGTAAAAAGTTCTTTCCAACTGCCTTTAAGTATTTGACATTTGTCTCCACTAATCAAGGTTTATTCTCCTTCAGGTTTAAGTACTTACTAAATCACTGCTCTCAGTAGTTCTGACATCTGATTTCTCCTCACTGGAACTATTAAAAAAGGTTTTGTCATTCTGGCTATTGCAACTAGGAGCATTTACAAAAGCAGGTTTGATTTCTTACTGATTTCAATAAGAAAAAAAATCTTGCTGATTTTCAGTTAGAAAAATACACATAGCAAGACCCAGTATCACAAACGTGCACAGAGGGTGCCTCACCAGCAGGGTTCCCATGTTAGCCAAAGTCTCCGTCTCAGTCCAAGGTACCACATTCCAACTAACAACTAAATTAAAAGCTTGAGTTTTAATAGAAACTTGCAGCTCACCAGGAACCCATCCATCTGCACCTAGGGGAACCTCTGGAGCCACCAGAATTTTTTAGTCTTGCTCAGAGCACACCTGTAGTTGAGCAGGAGCCAGATGCTGGCAGCGTGCAGCTCTCGGGCAGCATTGCACAAAACCTGTTTAGTATCCTCCGCGGCATCTGAGATCCTTCACAGGCTCTCAGGTAAGTGATGTCCGATGCCAGAATCTCAACCAGATCATAGGTAATGGTATTCTAAAGGAAAACACAGCTTCTTATTTATAATAGATAATGTGCTTGTAAGATGTAGAATAACTGAAGAGAAAAGCTACCACTCGTTGCTACAGTCTCTTTTACTGCTTTGAACACCACACTAGTCAGAAAGGAAGTCTGGGGAGATGAGGGAAAGGAGAGGTTCTTGCTTTGGCTATTTGACAGGTCCCTGTACTGAACCAACCATCAATATGACAAGCTAGTCACCATTTTGTACTGAAAATAGCAACAGGACTACAACACGGTTTACTACGTAAGCTGTACTTGCTCTTTTACATCAAGAGATCGAACCCTGAACCAATCACTGATATGGCAAGGTAGTCCCCATTTTCCACAGAAAATAGTACACAGGAGTACAACACAGTTTACTACAGAAGCTGTATTTGCTCTTTTATGCAAGGAGATCGAACCCAGTACATATATTAATTGTTTCAACAGAAGGCAAGATCCTTCCCTGCCTAGAAAAGCTGTGAGGCTATTACCCTCACACATGCGTAGGAACACAGCAAAAGTACTAGAGGGTAGACTTATGCTAAAGGTGCAAAAATTCACTGTACATTTGACACGGGATAAGAAAGTCTGGGCCTGTAGCACCATCCTGTACTCAGAGGTTAGTGCATTTGCTGCTGATGAAATCCTTTTTCAGTGCGGTTCCTCATCCTGTCCTCCACACTACAGACTTCAGCTCTGCCCTCCCTCACGACGGGAAAGCCTTCCCCATCAGCAGGTGCCAGGGTACCAGGAGGACGGAGCAGCTCCTGCACCCAGAGCTGACGGAAGGGCATGGCTTCCCAACTGCCCATCACCTCCAGTAACAATTCAAGTCAGGAGCTTTTGGCAATTAAAGGAAGGAGCAGGGAGGGAGAGGCTACAGTTGTCCACAAAGTTTTACAAAACTACTTGAGCTTCACAGCATCAGAAGGCTGTCCTTTTATCACTTTCCAAGCATGCTTTACCTGCTCTCTTCAAGCAATTTCTCCAGTGATAGGTAGATCCTGAAGCTGTGGTTTAGGTCCTAAATTTTGAGGAAAGGGCCCATTTTAAAAACGCCAAAGCCATGCTGTACCAACAACCAGCAGGTATCATTGCATAGGAATTCTGCTGCATTCAGGAAAACTCTGCATTCACCAGAAAAGCATTTTAACAGGCAAAGTTGATGTTTTTTTGGGAAAGAATCAACACTTACATTGTTACTCACACTCCTTAAGGAGGATTACTAACATTTCCTTGCTTCATTTTCTTTTTGGTTTATGTTTAAAGACAAATATTTTGTTTATAGTTAACTGAGCACACATCCAGCTGATCTCAGAGTACTTCCTGCAAGTTCACTCAGCAAAAATGTCTGGACTGCCAAAGGCTGCCACACAGTCAAGTCAGATAACCAGAGTACGTCTGTGGGAGTTGAAGGATAGGAAAATGAAACGTGCCAGCTCTTCTTCTTTCTTCAACAAGGCATTTATGAGGTGAAGATGTCATGCAGAAGTCCAATATCTGCAATGGCTCATAAATAATGTGCAGTTTGACACTTCTCTCACAGATGTAGTAAAAAGAAGGAAAAAAACCTACCACCTGTTGTTTGGTTATGTAGGTAAATTTAAAATTAACTCCAAGCTCCATTTCATTTTATGGTTGTGAATAATCCTCACCCTCTGTCTATTCCTTCCATCCTTGTGACTATAAAGGAACATATGAGAAAACTATTCCTACAGCTTTCTAGAGCTTAACCTTCATTGCCAGTTTGTCTAACCTGCCAAGAAAGGAGCACACAGGTAAGTGAAATGCTATGACTCCACAGCAACTCTCAAATTCAGAGTATTTGTCCATGAGAAAGAGGTTTTGCTTATAATTCAGCCCTCTACTTTCTGCAACAGATTGGAACTATTTCCCCAAACAGAAGCGTACAAAAAGCAGGTTAAATTCAAATGCTACGATGGTTAGCTATGACATCTCTCAAGAAGTTCTTCAAGTAGCTGAGGCCATTTTAAGACCATCCACTGCATTACTCAACTAACATCTGCAATTCTACAGTCAACCAAAACACACAGACTTTTCCTGTAGATCTTTTTATAAAGGTGGTTTAGAAAAGGAAATTGAAGCATGAACATAGAGGGACCTGCCCAAGATCCCCACAGACCCCAGTAGTCTCCCCAATGCCCTACATCCATTCCACAAAATCTCTATATGGAAACCATCTTGGGTCACTTGTGGATGTCTCAAAAAACTGACTGTAAACCACACGTGGGTCATGCCTTCAGCAGACAGGACATGTTTAACCATTCTCCGAAGTTTCACTTGATCTTTTACCACCTAATGTAGCCACCCTAAGCTCATGGAGCATGTGGAAACAGAAAAAACAAAGCAAGGTAGAGCAGAGGAATACGATTCCTCTGCTGAGGAGGCTTGAGAAGCCTTAGCCTGGCTCTCACAAGAGGGAGAAAAGACAGAAACAATCCATATCCTCTTCTGTACAGTATCATTAATATTCTGGAAGGTGGTATGAGGGTTGTTTTCAAAACTGCTGAAAATAATATATTCTGACTGTATCTTGCAGCCATTAAGTGCTCAGAGTAAACACACAGCCAGCTCCTCCCTGCCTTTACTGATAACCCTTTATGCGCACAAGTTTCCAGGTAGCCTTCAGCATCTTAGAGGCACCCCTCCACAAAAAGTTGTTTGACTCCAAAGGTTATTGAAAGCAGGGACAATTTCCAACAAAGCTTAACAGGTCTCGATCCAGCCGGACAGAGGCGAGGAAGCTGACCTGAGACATACGTGCTACGTGTACGTAAATGAAGTCTTTGGCACGGGGTGCTGCAGAAGGCAAAAAGGAGAGATCGTAAAGATAGTGATTAAAAATATCCATCACAGGAATACATTTGGCTCACATGCAACACAGTCTGTACTGGCCTTCCTTCCACTTCTGTCAAGTTACAGTCACCTTGGTTTCTAGGCTACAGCATGGATCACCTCCAACTCTCACTGCTAAAGCATCTTTCTTACACGCCTCCAATAAAAGTAACCCTGAGGAATAAGTGACCAGGAAACCCTGCACACCACCCGAGTCCCCACTCCTGAACTTCCTTTCTGACTCACACTTACCCACACTTACAATTTTTAGCAGTCTGCTAGGGTAGCTATGATTCCTCACTTCGGTTCATTTAAGGACCTTAATTGTTTGGTTTGGCTCCAACTAGCAACCATGTTTATGAAAAACAGGTTAAGCTTTTGGCACCAAATTGTTTTCAAAAAACTCAGTCTTTGAAATAGTGCCTTCTTTTAAAAAAAATTGGTTTTCTACCTTTAGACACTGCATTTGCTCTTCAGAGAGACATTTCACCTCCACTTCTCACTATACTGGTGCTAGTTTTTTGTGTTCCCATTAATAACTCATTTCCCTCAACAGTTCGTAACTTGATCTAAAAGATTCTGCCTAAGCTAAGATGTAATACGTGACATTTCAGAGAAATCTAAAATTATTATTTCTAAATAAAAATAGAAGACACTCCTGCCTCACATGACCATTTGTGGATTTCAAATTTTCATGGTAGATTTGCAAAAACAAGGTGGACTTGTATAGTGTGAGTACCTCTAACTGGAGGCTAGCCTTTACAGTTTATTCCTTTAATTCAAAGAAACTCTCTTGATGCTTCATTGCATCCAGTGTATTGCTACTAAACACTGTACTAGACAGTTCTGTGAAATAAAAATCTCACCAGTCCAAAACTGGCCACAAGAGTTTATGCTCACATTTGAGTTTATAAAAGCAGATTTCACTCCACACTCAACAGCCTCTAGCACCAGAAAAAAAATATCCAGAAATCACGTCCCAGAGTGAGAACTCATCATTCAAGGGCAGATCACGCTCCTGATGAAGGCACATGTATAAATGCATTAGGAAATCCTGAGTACAGGTCAGTCACTTTCTGTTTTAGTTCATTAAAAAGCTGTTTTCATTATTTTTTATTCTAGTTTAGTAATTTCCTACAGTATTTTATCAGTCTCAGTACTTCGAAGATTCATTTGGATGTACAGGAAGGGAATGAGCTGTGACTGTTTTCTCCTGAAGGTATAGTCAGAAATGAGATGTTTAAAAGTCTCAACACTGTAAAATTACCAAAAGCTTTTATTAAAACAAGAAACATCAATTTTTCCACCAAAAAAAGGTGAAAACAGATTATCAATACTGAGCCTCACTGAGTGATACTAAGATCATTAAGCGGTTTGATGTCATTTCTTGTCCATTTGAAAGGGTTTTGGTCCCTGGCATGATCATATCCAGGAAGAAATTTCCAATGGACTAATGCAATATAGCCACCCTCTTTTAGGGTCATAATTGGTACACGTTACAAGATTTAAAAGCCACAAAATGTTCCAAAACAGCCTGGACTCAACTAGGACGATGCTCTCTTGGGACAAAAAACACTCCTATATTTTTCAGAGTCTACTTACCAGAGAAACAAACTGAATTAAAGCAGTCATCGTCCCTCTACAGGCAAGCATCTCAAAGTGCAACACCAGAATGAAATGCAGGCTAAAAACACATTTTCAGAAGAAACTGCTTGTCTGTCAGCTATGTCGAAGGATATGCTTTAATATACGCACTGAAAGAATTAAAAGTATTTGGGGCAGGATGAAAGGCAGAGAGGGAACCAACAATCAGCATCTCACAGCAAGCCATTTAAAAAAAACTCCTCCCATCACACAGTGGTGTCAGGCAGCAACAGGAAGGCACGCTCAGGGGGCTTTCAAATAAGCATCACCTACTGGTTTGAACCCTGGACCACGTAAGCCGCATGTCCTGTGTCCTGTCTTGCTCACTGCTCTCTCCATCTGTTTTGAAGCAATCAGAACTTAACCTGAGACCACAAGGCTCCTTTCAGAGCAATTACACCCTAGGGAAAGGCAAAGTTTAGTGAGAGAGCAGCCAAGCTATCTTGTAGCACTCAGCTAAGACAGCAAGCGCTTGGGGAAGGGTCAGCTGTGCCACTTGTGGAGATGGCTGCAGAGCTGTCACTTCAGCTGTCAATAATGGAGAAGTGGGAAGGAAGAAGGAGAGAACAAAAAGCACAAATATATCCAAGCCCTTTTAGTAACTCGGTCTATCAATTTAAACAATATCACCTTACTCAAAAGTGAAGTCCAACATCAGAATACAGCTTTGATCAAACTACTGACATATAAAATTAAAAGCTCATGCAATACGCTAGAAGACTCTGATGGACAGACAAGCTGTACAATTTCAGCTCCTAGACTAGTGTCAGCCAGTGTTTTCTAACCAACTGCCTACAGTTAGATCCCCAGCTCCTTTACCTGGCCTCTTAAACAATGCTAGTCTGTGTTTTAAAAGGAGAAAAATCTCACCACCACCCCATTCTTCTACCGAAGCATTCTTGCTGGCAAAGAAGGGACTGTTCAAGGTGTAGCGCAGAAGCTGAAGTGGGAAGGATGTCCCAGCCATCTGGCAAAAACAGAGTCACCTCCACCTACCAGTTGGGTAATCACCACATCCCCTAACCTTGATGCTACAGTGGGAAATCTTCACTCCACAAATCACCACATTTAACTATTAAAAGAGAACCAGGCCATCAAGCAAGTCAGCGCAAGTAAAACACATCAGTCATAGTTCAGAAATTCCTGACACACAACACAAAAAGGCGATCTAGCATCCGAAGACGGACTCAGTGCACTGCTGACATGCTTTCCAATGCATGCTCCTCACAAATCCAACGCAGGAATATAAAACTGTATTAAAGCACAAGTTCAGCATATTAACATTTCAACAGTTTTACTTTATTGATAGGTCATTTCCTATGCCAGATCATTATTTCTATTACCACAAACGATCAGCAACACTGTTGACTGTTTCTAATTGCAAGACACCATGAAGGAGCAAGGATACACATGCATGCTCTTACTGCGGTTGCGCCACACTGGCTAGTGCATTTTTATATCACACTTTTTCAAATAACCGTATCTACGGTCCTCATGTTGGCAAACTCAGCCCCACAAACATCTCCAATTTGTGTTGCAATACAAAATTTACCATTTTAACACGTCAGAAATGACTCTGAGTCACACTTGCAGGCAGTAAAAAGATCATTATGTCTAGTCATCAGTTTTCAACTCAGCTATATAAGACTTTCCCAGAATTTGACAGGCAAAAAATGGAAACACTTCAGCTGTACTGTTTTTGCTTTTAACTAACAAGTGTTCCTCTAGGAAACCATGTATGAGACATGCTCCATAAATTAATATTAAAAAAATAAATGCTATTTTTCAACAACACCCTATAAAGGGTGGCTGTCCAGTACAGAAAGCTGCAACTCAGATCTGCTTGGGCTTCATCTTGCTTGTTACAGAAGCCTGAAAGCTTGCCACGAGCACAGGTACCACAGCAAACAGTGCAGTGGTAATGGTTCTTTTCAGAGCATCTTCCCCTGCTTATCTCACGTGAAACACTTCACGTGCAACACTTCATGTGCCTTTGGCTCATTTCATTTTCATACAAATGGGAAATTCATGCTCCGTATCTCTATACACGCACATACTTACAGGGAAGCACCCACACCAACAGCCATCCATCACCTGGAGTATGTCACCGTCTCTAAGCGTTTTAAGCTGTTTTGGAACATATTGGTAGTTGTAAAATACGGTAAACTTCTTCCTACCCTCAACCATTCAAGATGGACTTAAATGCATCATGTTATTTTAATTGTTTTTCTAAAGTATTTTATTCTGATGCCAACGCTTGTCATTA
The DNA here is from genome assembly GCF_000690535.1 of Cariama cristata. Taxonomy (NCBI): domain Eukaryota; kingdom Metazoa; phylum Chordata; class Aves; order Cariamiformes; family Cariamidae; genus Cariama; species Cariama cristata. Next base: position 106,240 of record NW_009637393.1, on the reverse strand, counting down.
CTGCAGGATTCTTTACAAGAAAAGAAGAAAACTACGAAAAGGACTGAAATCTTAAATCTTCTCTCTTGTTGGCCTAATGATACAGGAAATCTCCATACACCTGGCAGTGAAGAAAAAAATAAATTCAAAGGTGTCTTTTTATTTACAGCACCAGTGTGGTTTCTTAATAATATAGCTATTTTAACCTGCACATACATTTTAAAACATTCCGACTCCTTCAGAGATGAATTACAGTAGCTGCATCTTTAACTGAAGCTCATGTAAGTATCTTCTTTTTTCCTCCAAGAAAACAATTACAAAACATTAAATCACTTTTATATTGCACTATGAAAACCTTTAATTTGGGTCATGATACGAATGGTTTCCACCACCACCAGTGGACACAGAGGCTGCTTCACTGCTTGGCTTGCTGCCCGCAGCAACTCTGACTTACCAGTCACTACCATGGGTGAGGAGAAATCAACTGTTCCCAGCCTTTCACCTTGTGATTTCTCAGTTTATACAGACAACACGCCTCTTTCTACGTTCTCACTCCTCACAAAAGTGATCCAAAGCACAATCTCAACAGCATCTTTCTACTGTTTCCCAAGCCTCAAGCTTAACTCTCATTCCAACAATCGCCTTAGGCATCCCAAATTGGGTCACATGGCTATCCTTAAAGTTGATCAAACATCACTTGTACATGCCATGCAAAATCCAATGTAGACTAAAATAGGAAAGGAATTCCAGTACCTGGACTGGAGAAGATTACGTACTCCTGACAACTTAAAACCATCAGTGCCTCCTGACATTACTTCTCCTTACCCTGAATGCAGACAAAACCTATATGACAAAACCCATAGCCTTCTTTCCTCCTTTCCTCCTCTGCCTCACCATTTATGTTTCTGTGGAAAAAAAAAAAAAGAAAAAAAAAGTAGTACTAGAAATAATAACACAGGACTCTGTCTGCCCTATAAGACTAAGTTTTTATCCTACATCTGTTTGCTCACATCTTTCTTCTCTGGTTGGCGCCAATGATGTCCTCACACAGTATATATATTTTTTTTTAAAAAAAAATCTACCTCAAACTGTACATACAGTCATTGTTTTGAGTATCAGAAAGGGTGTCTCAGCTCTCTGGTTTGAACACCTATTAAGTTTCACTCAGAAATAATAAACAGCTCTTACAGCCTCCAACAGCTTGAATCACCAAGATGCTCAATCCAGCCTCTGCTAACTGGATAGGAGGAAACAGAAATACTGTGAGTAATGTAGATCTTATCTATGGGATTTGTTAATGAAAAATAGGACTCAAACATACAGTACAAAGTAAGTAAGAAAATAAGGATGGTGTACCATACACATCAGAAGTAGAAAACACAGACCAACACATATCCTACCCAGCACACACAGTGCAGAACGGCAAGCACTCTCAAAAAAAAAAAAAGAAAATCAGTTTGCCTTCTCTTCATGTGTTTCATGAAAGATCTGCAAGAGCTCCCACACAGCTCTACGGTCTTGGGAAACTTCTGGGTCTCATGAACTGCAGGAGTGATGAATCGTGTTTTATGTGCACTTAACTCTCAAATAATAAACTTCAAAAGGTTTGATCCCCAGTAGTTCCTGGTGGTGAGAAAGGGTTGCTACTCTTGTTCTGTGGGCACGGGGGCTGCCAGGCGTGTGACATCACCCCTCCTGATTGGCTGCCAGTGACATCATTTTATTATTCAGCTTCGTGTTTGCATTTCAGCTTCCCCCTTTCGGGGACCTCCAGACCTCACACAGCTCCGCCAAGCTGAGAGGAGCGAGGCAGCACGCCCCACGCCGCACATCAGAGCCCCGACCTGCCTTCCCCACCTTGGGGCTTCCCCGCACAAAGACCGCGGCACAATGGCGAGGCCTCTGGCTTCCCTATTTACGTTGGTTTTCTGAGCTGGGGAAAGGCGATAGCGCTAGGAGGTTAACCAGGGGTCACCAGCTTATGGCAATGCAGCAAGAGTTAAAGCAAACCTCTTAAGAAATTTGTTGCAGAACAAGACCTGAAGACTGGAAAATGGAAACCATATGCAACATAACAACAGAGACGCGGTTAACAACACCCATGCACACATGCGTAATTATACACGGATAAACAACACACATGAAAAGAGTGTAAAAGCAGGGCAAACTCCTCCAAAGGCTGCTCAGGAGCACCCATCCACTCTTTTGTTAACATCCATAAGGGATCCAACACAAAGCGGTATCATCTCCTGTTTACCCCTCCGCAATCCGAGGCTGCCTTTGTTCCAGCTTAACATCCTGCTTCCCCTTACGCGCTCGCCCCTTCTGAACTTGGACGCCTGTAACCTGATACAAAAGAATGTTAATTTCTCAAGTGATTTTATAAAAGCAGAGAATGAAAGTAACTTGATATTTTCCCCATCTTGAAAAATATTATTTTATAGCACATACAATCGTAGGAAATATATATCTGGTCTACAACAATGCTTTGGAAAAATAAACTGAAAAATAGGCTGCTTTGCCTCTGTGTACCTACTAAACCATACGTTTTTTATTTAGCACACACATACGCACTAGGACGTGCATGCATGCATATATACAAAGGCATATATGTATGAATTATTCATGTGCACACGAACACAGATCGATCAGGCAGAATATCAGTTTCAAGTACGTACAAAAATATGTTAGTTAATGTTGAGCTTGAGTTCATAACATGGCACGAGTGTGAGAGTAACTCATCTCAGACACAGCGTACTGAACTTGCCTGTTAGCGTATCAAAACATTATCTACAGTCCCTACAGTTTAAAAATGTTTTATGAACAATTTAGAGAAAATCAATTTAGCGAATACAATCGTGCTCCCGAAATTAGTTCCTGTATTTACGAAATGCATTTTCTGCAGACTTCCAGCCCCATGTGTTTGAAGTGTATTTCCTGTAACCCACACCATCCATGCATCCTATGGAAAGGGCACAACCCTACCGGATGGCCATTTTACAAATCCTGAGCCTCTGACCCATTCCCAAGCATAAAGACAGGCCAGCACCAGGCCATGTGGGAGCCTAACTTTCAGACAGGCTGCATTGCTATCCTAACACATCCTATGAAGAAAAGCTTTCAGAGAAAAGCTTCTTACACGTGAAAGGTAGTACCATAAGCCATTATATAAACCCACACCAATGTAACTTTAGTTCTACCTAAATTCACATGCAGCATCACTAGCCTAATCATTTATACATGTCATGATGCCACTATTTCTTCTATATTACAAGAGCTAAGTATTTCAAGACACTAAATCAATGTGTTTGGTTTTATTTTAAAAAGTATCCCCGAAATCCCAGAACTACTTTTAAGACTGTATCTTAATAGTTTAAGTTCTAATATATACTGCTTCCTACCTCAGCACATTTTACCAAGACAGTAATTCAGTCTTCCTTAGACACAAGGAACTGAATGCTTTTATGTGCAAATGAAATAAAAATGCTATAAAACTGTTCTAGCTTCAACTTCTAGGCAGTAACGAAGTGGGGAAAAAAATGCTGGTGAAATTAAGCAAATACAGAAGTGAGATCTTCCTTTGTTTACCCTGTGTGGTTTGGAATACAGTATTTCATAGGGGTATTTTCCACCAACCATGACCTCAGCGATCAAAGTTTCCTTGCTGCCGTGTGAGAAATGACTTGAAAACGCTGAATCTGTTCTCATCAACGCATGTCAATTGGGGTTAACAGGGTAAACCCTGCATGCATCAGGGACAACACAGGTACAGTTAAAGCTGTCTGATCTTCTGCAGCAGACACACGACAGCTGCTAGAAGATAGATATGCTCTTCGCTACTATCACAAGGGAGCAGGTCATGCTTAGAGCACCACAGCAAGCTGCCTGGCTCGGCAAACTTTTCCTGACTTCAGCAAAACAGGCTGCAATCATTAAGCAGGACCTGGAACATAACAATCTCTTCATTTATCACACACTTTCCAGAATGCTCTAAAAATCCAAGTGACCCATTTTGCACAAAGCAAAGCATTTTCATCACTCACAAGAACACACATTCTCCCCCCATATGTCTCATCAAGAACAATCCCAGCAACATCCAACACAGTATCTGTGCATACCTTGGAGCAGTAACTGCCTTGGTGAATTGTCCTACAGTTTCCAGCAAGATGGCACTTCTTTAGCTCCTTTGGCAAGGGGAAAACGTTTACTCCCTGATCTGATATAAATTGTTCAAAGAATTATGAAGTTGAGTTGCCCTCACACTGAATTTGGTTATGAGACTGTAGAAGTTTCCAAACCTTCCCTACTAACCAGCACAGTTCACAATGAGCCTTCATAACATTCCCTCAACCAAACAATTAGAAGTATCAGCCTAAGAATGATTCAAAGAGGAGTACTGGAGGAGTCACTGCTGCAAGCGGACTGTTCCATCATGTGCCAGAGGCAAGAATATGCAAGACAAGGCATCACAAGACAGGTCCTATAGACAGATCAAGGACAACAAGCATGAAGTTCCCAAATCCACCAGCTAAAATGAAATCTTTCCCCAAAGTACATATAAAGCAAGCTCCCACAATTTACGTGATGAAATAATACTGATCAGCACCAGTCTCAGCTAGGCTTCTTTTGGAAACCATGTTAAAGCAGCCCATCAGTCATCTTAACAGAGTTTCTCAAGTTGAATTCAAACAAACCTAGAAGGACCACTTGGCCTTTAGAAAAATGGTTCTGAGATTTGTTTTGCACAGTACTGCCACAAAGTGAAAGGTATTATAAGCGTTGGGCATTTACTCATTATTTTTAGTATTTTCTAGTTTAGTTCTCCTTTACAAGAGTGTAAAGACTTTTAATTATTAGTATTACTTTCAAACTGCACTCCTGATGCCTTCTACATCACCTGCAGAGAGGCCCTCAAGCTGAGAAAAACAGGTTCAAGTTAAGTTATTTATTTTGAGAGCCTCTCCCTCAGGATCACCTTCTTCTGGATCACTACGCCTGCACTTCCAGGGAAAACTGAGGAAGATGTAACATTTCCAAATGCTACCACTGTAAAACACAGCAAAAAAAACCGTGAAGGACATGAACCAAATCCCTAAAAGGAGCCTGTGGGTATCTTTATTTATGACACCAAATGAAGTTCTGTAGAATTGAGGGGGTGGGGAGGTGTTTGTTTTAATAGCAAGACTTTCACTGCAGCACAGACTACAGGCATGCGCACTCTGCTGTTTAGAAAAGTTTTGGAACAACTGGAAGGAAGAACAAAAGGAAGAAATACTGACTTCCAAACAAGAAGAGAGGTAAATTCAGCTTCCCCCACCCACCTTCCACAAAAACATCAAATATTTTCTTTCATAAATAATTGCAATAGGATGCCATAGACTTCTCCAAGCAAACAATAGCCAGATTGTGTAATGTTTTGCCCTACGCAGGGCCCGGGGGGAGGGGGACACAAAGGCCAGCTTTCAGGGCTTGGGGCCTCTTGCTCCTGCTCCACCGATGTTGCTCCCTTCCTACTCCTTCGCCTTCCCATGCCGTCCCTCCGCTGGGACTTTGAAGCAGCAGCCATCGGAGGCTCCTGCTACAAGCAAAGAAAAAAAAAGGGTAGCAAAACCAAACAAACAAAAGCTCCTTATAAAGCCCCTCAGGCCCTGCTACAGACCTCACACGGAGCAACATTTCTTATTTCCCCAGAAGGGGACCCTATGTAAGCGTAACGGGACTGATCTGGGGGTGCTGGTGGCCTGTAACAGCCATCGGTGTGCACCCACTTTTGCACGCC
>NW_009637393.1:92198-100380 GCF_000690535.1 Cariama cristata | reverse complement strand
AGGCAGGACTGTGCCGTGGATATTAAAAAAAACAATCAAAAGACCTTTTCTGCCTGTAACGTGCTTTGAAAGAGTCACCCATTTGAGTTGGGAAACGTGAGAGCTGTAATTCCCATACTGATTCACCTTCCTCCTTCACTTTAGGAGTTAGAAAACAACCCACCCCAGCAACATCAAAGGAGCACCAGTGCTTCCCAGTAGGCAGCCAGCCATGGCAGGTGCTCCTGCCCACCTTTCGTGTCCCAGACAGCGCCGCCGGGACGCAGCGAGTCACGAACCCAAACCCCAGGTACAGGCCTAGCTGTCCCAGGGCTCTGGGGAAAACACTTCTTCCAAACAGATTTTTCAGCTGGTTACCCCACCTTGTAGATAAGCACATTAAAAAAAATTTATATATATGTATGTATGTATGTATGTGTGTGTGTCTGTGTGTGTTTCAGCTGCATCAGGAATTACTCAGGCTGGGAAAAGACCAAGCCAGAGCAGCAGGAGTGCCCAACCCTGCCTGCCTGGGATAGGCATTAATTCCACTTAGTACCAGCAGCCCGTACTAGTACCATTTCACCACATTGCCCAAAGCCCAATGTTTACTGTAGTATACTATTTATATGTAACAGAGTATATTATTCTGTGTAAACTGAATATAATAGCATTAAATCAGCTATAAGACCAAATAGTTAGACTGCTTTTTACAATAAAAGAAAGACTATACATGGCCAGTTGCAAGAGCACAGATTGTTATGCCGAGTTTGCAATAAATCAGGTTATTTTGTTTGTCTGCTGAAGTGCATTAAAAAGACTGCAATAAATGCAGCAGCGCAGACAAATTGATCTGAACTACACTTCAAAACACCCATCACACCAAGCATAAAGAAAACAACAGACAGGTGCTAGCTACAGCAATTAAACCAAATTTATGACAAACTTATGCAAAATGCCTGCATCAAAACTTGCAGAAAAAACAGAACACGAAATAAAAATATACGGTCAAAAACCCCTTCAAGACACATCTACAGATGGAAACACAGCCTGTTTTTCTATAGGCTAAGGCATAAAGAGGCATACAGAAAACGGGAAAAAGTTGATGGAGCAAAACCACCTTATCATTGACCTTATCTGGTCATGCTTTTAAAAACATGCTTTGAGATGTGACAGTGTATTTGAAAAACGTTCTCCTTTTCTACAAAAAGACAATTTAAGTTATTCAATAGCCACAGAGCACACCCGAGCATCTGCAGGCTGAAGTGTCCCTCCCTGCCCCACATCAGAGCTGTCTGACTTCACCACCACCAGCCCCAGCACGGCAGCACCGGCTCCTCTGCACCCTCACCGCTCTAGAGAGCCTTCAACTCCAGTACCTGTCCAACTCACAACATTAACACTTACTATGTGTTAAAAGTTTGGATGCTCATACCAAGTAAACTAATAGAGTCTCCATTAAACTTCACTACGGCATTTAAAAAAAATAAAATTAATGAAAGTCTCTATAAAATCACTTTTTTTTTTTAATCAGAAGTATTTACCCCAGCTCTCCACACCTGTATGTCTCTTTTTAGCTTCAGACTCATCACTGATAATTTGCAGAGAGATTTAAACCACCACCCATCAACTGAGTACTAACATGTTTCCACAATACACAGATGTAAGAGCTTAGTTTGGGGTTACAGTGATTCTATGTGTTTTCCTTTTCTCAGGTAACAGAAGGTTCCAGCTAAAGTTGGAATATTTACAGATACAATAATGTCATGTACACATTACTCAGAATGAAAAAGTTGGATAAAACCAGCGCTTCTCAATGGACTCTGTAGGCAACCAAATTCATCCAAAACTGCTTTAGAAGTTCATTCCACAAACTACTTCAAATGACCTCTGTCATGACAAGCTCCAGCCCGGGCTCGGTAAATCCCTCAGCCCAGACAAGCACACCGGTTTTGGGAGAACGGTGATGACACGATCACTGGTACAGCCACATCCTGGGTTATCAAGCACTTTGCGTGGATCACCAGAACCAAGTGGCAGAAAAAGGCAGAATTTCTTAGCCACCTGGAGATGCAAAGAAAGCCTCCCCTTCCCCTATCTTCAAGCTTAGTAAAGAGTCAATTGTTAAAATGTTAAAAAAACGAATTCAGCAAGGCTGCCTTCCTTTTTATATCATAAATAGAAGTGACTTGACAATATGCGATAGCCTGCATTACAATGCATTAACTCCTCAGAAAGCGTGCAAGTGCTGCAACACAGAAGTGCAAGAAGAACACAGAGCATCTTCACATGGGACTTTTCATACTGGCATTCAAGTTCCAGAGGTTATGTGGACGTCACAAACCTCTGAGGACAGTTAAAAATCACATCTTCCTGGCTCTGTCTGCTCGTGGTTCCTGGGAGAGTCAGGGTAAGGCAAGTAGCAGAGGTAACACTTGCACAGCTCTCGGTCACACCTCCTGCCGTCGCAGTGTGAAGGAGGCAGAAGCACTCTCCTCTGCCATCTCCAAGGTCAGTCTTCATGGAAACAGCATCTTGGACTGAGATCTGCCTTTCTACAAATCTGGGTGTAAAACTTCTAGTGAGCTTGGGAGAAGCACTCGCTTTCCTAATTAACACCATACTTAGTAGGAAGAACGATTTTTCTTAAGAGACCTTTCATTATAGCCAAAAAAAATTTGACATCTGGTGTCAGAAACAAAGTGCACTACAAAATTCTTATTTCTGAGGTGAAATTTAACGATTTTTCTTAAGAGACCTTTCATTATAGCCAAAAAAAATTTGACATCTGGTGTCAGAAACAAAGAAGTGCACTACAAAATTCTTATTTCTGACGTGAAATTTGAGAGCACAAACTCCCATGCTCACAGTTAGGCAAGTTACCAGTAGAACCAAAGACAAAACAAAATACAAGTTAGAATTAACCCCTGCTAATGGTTCCTCATGATTCATAAAATCTATGCACTATTGATCCCATGTATTTTCAATGCAAAAGAAGACGATTTTCTATGAAAAAAAGAAAGCCATTATCCTAATCTCAACATGAGAGTTCAGCATCTATTGGTGTTCTCTTTTATTGGTTTGTTGTTGGATTGGTTTTGTTTTGTTTTTTTAATATTACCACCGATTAAACAAGGTTACCTCACAAGTGATGTCCTCATTTACCAACCACACCATCTCAAGACGTCACGAGAAGTTAAAAGTTTCAGTGCGAGCATTACCTTAACGCTCTGGGAAAAATGCATAAAGTATAAACGCTTCATACTTCAAGGGCCTCAACTACGAACTGAATAAAAAGATATAGGTGTGCATGGAAAAAAAACATTTTCATGTATTTCTGATATGTTTTGTAAAAAGGTTTTGAAAGAGACTGACTGCCCTTCAAATAGCTGACAAAGAAAATACAAATGAATAATGAAGCAGATCTCTACATTTATAGCTATTCCTACCGCTTTTTTACATGTGTATTACTCTTTAAAATACATTCACGAAAGTCATGAGCACTTTAAGAAAAGCATTTAGCTAACAAAACATTTAGTTTCTAATATGAAATTTCATACTTCCTAAAAACTTTTATCCAGAGACCCCAATATTTAGATGCAAGGCACATCTTACACCACCTCTGTTCAGCACGGGGATTCAGTCCTTTAAACGAACGGCCGAACGTGTACTGTTCTTGGCTAGCGGGAGTCTGGGCTTTACAAGTCAACTTATCGTGAGAACAGGCTCTCTCAAGATTCCCAAACCCAATTTCTAAACCAAAAAGATTCAGATAAGTATCTAAGCATTTGCAATGCTTATCTGCTAGCTGCTCTTCTGATCATTTCTGCCTTGACATTTTGTAGGTCTCCACAATGAATGTTTGCCTAAACTCTAAAGAGAATTTCATGGTTATGCAAGTTAAAATTCCTCCACACATAGAGATAATTAGAGGGAAATCTCCAGTACTTTTCTGGAGAGTGCAGAAACTACATTTCTCTTCTTCACATGTGGTGCAGCCGTTTGACAACACTGACAAGCTCCTCCTACATATCTGTATGACCAGTGTTGGGGTCTCCATGAAGTTCGCTCTTAACGTGCATGCCCAAATTGCCAGAAGAAGAGGTAACTTTCCTTTCTAAGTTCATTTTTCAGTTCAACTATTTAAGAGCTAACTTGTTGGCATGCTTTATTTCTGTGATCTTGCAGGATGAGCTACATAGCATAGCAAGGTTCTCACCGTTCTTAAACAAGCACAGCCCCTTACGTAGCATTGTTCAACCTGATAACTTTATCTTTCCCTCATGGTCCTGATGTTCTTCCAGCTCATCCAATTTTGCTTTACTAACACAACTCCCGATTTCCAATAGCATGATGTAGTATTTAGCCTAGGTTAGGATCCTGCGTTTAAGCTTATCTGAATGTGGAAACCCTGTTTTGCAATGTAAAGGTAGTATTTCATAATTACATAGCGAGGTGCTCTCCTTCAGAGGCAGGTACCTTGCTAATGAAAATACTCGGGGTACAAAACCAGAAAGACAGCGCCAGCAGCTCCTAGCTAACCTGCAACACAAGCTACATGCTGTGCAAGCCTGGCAACCCAAGGTTTTTAAAACCACTTCAGACCCACAAATACAGTGCCAGCTGGGAGAGGGCAGATCGCATGTTTAAGCTTTGTAACGAAGTGAGAAGGTAAGATACAGCAACTTCTGCAAAACACCTCCTAATGACAGCCCACACAGCCATTACAGAGGCCAAACATATCAGCTTCCCACTCAGCAAAGCTGCCAGAATTCAACTCAAAGCAGAATTTATATAAACGGAACAAACAGTATCATATTCAGCTATCACATATGACTGCCTTCATTTTGAGAGCAAGTAAACCAAAGGATTGTAAATTACCAAAAGAAGGGGGGAATGTCTTTTCCCACCCTCACAAACAGAACAATCCTTCCGTTACCCCATTTTGAAACTTCTCAATACTCAAAAGCAGTTCTGCAGCCATAAGGACTTGCAGTATTTCAAGATGGTAGTTCCTGATCCTAAAAACAAATCAAAACACATAACCGAATGCTCATAATGTGAATTCTCCTTGCTTCCACACTCCAAATGTCATAAACTTTGTTAGCATCTTATTGCCTGTATTCCTCTTATTCCCCCTCATTCGATAGATCAGAAGACTTTACTGCGAGCATATTTAAACACTAATTGGGGAGCATTAGTATCATATGTGGAGAGTACCCTGGAAACTCACACTGCCCTTTCGAGTTCAAACTAAATCCCTACAATAACAATAAACATATGGTATTATCTCACCAATTGGCACATTAAACAGAATAACGTGGTGACCACTGCCTGGATGTTCTCATGTATTACGTGTAGCAGGCACTCACGCTCAGGGCTTCTAAAATTTGAGACTGAGAAAGAAAAGTTTCTATGACCATGAAAAGAAGTCGCTTATACATTGGATGTTAGTCAGATGGAAAAGGCTGGTGCATCTAATACTATTTATTTTTTACTTTGAGGAAGGGACAAGTTTACAGAAATTCTGATTTCCAGTACTTTGTTCTTAAATTACATAGTATTACTGGAGTCAGCAAGTTAGATCACACTAGTCTTGCACCCAAAATACACAGAAAGATACCAGGAGAAAATAAAGAGGGTGATGCAAATAAAAAAATGCTCCATGAATAAAAAGCATTACCTAAGAGCCAGCTTCCCCCCTTCAGTATTTTCAAGAAATTTCTAAGAGGATTTGCAGAGTTAAAGATAAGGACCAGAAGAGATATAACAGATGGCAATGGAAGGAAAACAGCATGTAATAACTTGATACGGTACATTCAGTACTCTAGTACATAAGAAATCCAGAGACAACTTCCACGTGCATGTTGCTTGGTTCCCTATTTATGAACAGTGGCATCATCAAGGGCTCATCACATAATACTTAGTTTTGTATCTACCAGTCTCTGTTTTAGCACCGACAAGCATATTATTCAGATCCCATCATCCAGACCTTGATTATTTTTTATAAAGAGGCCTACTGGAAGAGGTACTACTTTAAGTGACAGAGTCTGAGCTTCACTCCGATTCTCCTCTCTCAGCTGCCAGATGATGCACACAAGGCCAATGCCTACTAAACTTTTATTTACTTCAGACAAAGTTTCCAGAATCTATCAAGATATTGTATTACTTCCCAAAATGTTCCACCACTTGGATGAAGGGGGCTAACAGCTTGTAAGCCTGTCATCTCAGGCAATCACCCACCAAACAAGGCCTTCCTGACAGGTCCGGCCCTGTAAGGACAGACTTTGAGCGGCTGGGCCTGAACATCACCTTGCCACCAGCCTGGGCTCCTCATCTCACACAGAATCCATGAAAACAAAAGCTATGCCTTCAGCAAGAGACACCTGGGGTAGTACCACAGTGCTTGCAAACGTCCAATGTTGAACACTTTTTGGTTCTGTGGTGGGGTGGGTTGGTTGGTTAGGGGATTTTGTTGGGTATTTGTTGTTTCGTTTTTGTTTTTTCCCAAGGCTGCACTTCAGAGCTCTGTGTTTCCCAAGAAGCAGCAGACAGTCTCCCAGTCCTGCCAAGCAACCAAAGTATCACTGGTCAACAACCTTCTCTGCTATCACCAGTGTCATCACTTTTTTGGTTTGCTTAAATTTCCCAGGCTACAAGCCAAGGCTTTCATAGGCAATAGATTGCCATTAAGGTAAAGGTTGGCGATCCTGCATTTTTCTTTACATTACCAGCCTCACCGCCCTGGTGGAAGCACTACTGAAAAACACGACGACTTCTGCCTAACTGGTTTGTCCCAGTCCAGTCAAAGGAAGAGACCAAACAGTCACAGCAGGCACCCACAAGCTCTATTCCTGGGCCCCTATGGTTGTTCGTTCCAGAGCTGAAGGCACATTAGTAGCTACCCTGAAAAACAGCAGTGAGCAAAGGGGGAAGGGGAGGGGAAAAAAAAAGAAGAAAAAAAAAGTGCACAGATCTTGATCCACGAATCAGTATTACAGGACTACAGAAGAAAAATGGAATAGGTCTGAACCTGTATCTGGAGAGCTGAAGTGTGAAGGTATTTTGCATCCACATGGCAGGGATACCAACATGCACACAGAGACAAAGCTGCTAGCTGTGAGCTGCGTGTGTTTGGATTGTGGAGGAAAGAGACATACAAGGCAGACAAAACTGCCATAAACTTTTGCTGAAAACAAAATTCATTTATTTCTACACAGGACTCTCTCAAGACCATGTTACAGGAGCAAATACCTAAACAGTACTGAAAGACTATGTAAACTGTACAATCCAAGGCTGCCAACGCATTTTGTACTGCCCTTTCCATGAGCCTGCTTCGTAGAGTTTACTCTTTCAGTGAAGTCACGGCATTCAAATTATGATAAAAGACTCTCATCCCTGGCCATGAGATGTCAAGTCCCCAGTACACAGTTACGATGATTTGAGAAGGACAAACTGCAAGGTTATCATAGACAGGGCCAGTTTTAAACCAAAGCAAGTCATCTCCAACAGTAAGCAATCACAGTTCTGACCCACATCCAAGCTCATCTTGTTATTTGTGGAGAACACAGGGGCATAGAGACAAGTTATGGTAGTCTAAAAAACAAAACCAAAGCAAAACCAAAACCAACCAACCAAACAACTTCACACAAACAAATAATACCCATCTCCCCCCCCGTCCCCTGCCAACACGGTCTATATGTGTCTGTACGACCAGAGAACACAGATGCACTTACCATGACAAGCCAAGTCAGCATGTCCTTAACCACACTTGTACAGGACCTTCTGTACAGAATCTCCTCTTAAATAAAAATATACACACATACATGTATTTAAGAATCTCTGAGTACAATGCCAGTCATTTCTTGTGTTTGTTATGTTTCTGTTCAACCAGCTGCACCCAGACATGCTTGGTAAAAAATACAGCTGTGTAGAAATCCCATTAAGGAGAATGCTTACATTTTTAATTACCTCCAAGGCAAAGATTCCAGCATACAAAAACACAGAAGGGTCATGTTTTGCTTTGGTAGTGGGTTTTGGGTTTGTTTGGGGTTTTTTGTTGCTGGGTTTTTTCAGTTTTTTTAACTTGTTTTAAAAAGTGCTCAAGTCAGTGGCAATTAAAAAATTCCTGCAGTAGCTTAGAATCAACTAAATCCCAGAACAAGCCATAATAATGTCACACGGTATCACCTTATTTATCAGC